>NC_035438.2:120189951-120331309 GCF_002127325.2 Helianthus annuus | reverse complement strand
TAACAAGATCATCATAGAACAATGAATCCTTAAGCAATCCCATCTTGAAGGCCTCAACAGCTGTGGCCATATCCAAGTTAGGAATATCCAAGGATTCTTTACTAAACTTCGTTATGTAATCCCTTAATGATTCATTATAACCCTGAGTTACCCTATATAAATCACTAGTCAATCTTTCAAACTTTCTACTACAAGAGAATTGATTATTGAATAAATTAACTAAATTAGCAAATGAAGTAATAGAGTAAGGGGGAAGATTTAGCAGCCATTTAAGAGCTGATCCAGTAAGAGTGGATCCAAATCCTTTACATAGGCATGCTTCCTTTAACTTTTCTGGGATTGGATTGATCTCCATCCTCTCCCTGTATTGTGCTATGTTCTCCTCAGGATCCGTTGTACCATCATACAGCTTCATAGTAGGGATATGGAACCTTTTGGGTACCTCTGCATCACAAATTGGTGGTGCAAAACGAGATACCTTATGGCTTCCATCTGCAATCTCCGGGATAGGCTTGACTACCCCTGGAACACTTGAGATCATATCCTTCAGCTTCTGCAGTTCTCTGGCCATAGCATGGTTGATACCTGTATCCTGCACGAATCCAGGGTTAGCGGTAAGATAATTATTTAAGGCGTTACCTCCCATTGGGTTCAAGTTAGGAACACCGGATGTGAATCCATATTGCTGGGATTCTAGGATGATGGAGGGACCAGTGGAAGCAATGGTCTGCATTGGAATGAAATCTCCTTGATGGACATCTAGACTTCCTGTTTGCAAATTCTTCAAGGATCCTGGCATCTGAAGGGATCCTTGAACCTGGGATGATCCTGGAACAAAGGAGGATCCTTGAACCTGGGATGACCTTGGAACAAAGGAGGATCCTAAGCTCATGAAGGATCCCATATGTTGAGTATAGGATCCTGCCGGTTGGAAATATGATCCTGATGCCTGAGTCATTGTTGCTGGGCCGCAATGCACTCCTCTTGATCCACCCATATATTGAATGTCTGGGACCTCTGATGGCTGAGAAGTAATCATTGGAGTATCAAAATTTAAAGATTTAGGCATCAGTGGGGAATGATCCTCTGCCGTTTTCTTTTGCCTTTTGAGATCTCCGATTTCCCTGAGGATCCTGTCATTAGTTTCATCCTGCTGCTGCATACGATCCCTCATCTGCAAAATCAAAGCAAATATATCACTAGTACTGGGAACAGAAGAAGTTAGAGCAGAAGATGATGGTTTAGAGGAGATAGTAGTTGGTCTCTTCTCAGCATTTTTCTGAGATCCGGCTGGTGGTGGAGGCAAAGGTGGAATGCCAGTAGATGAATTGACTGCCGACATCGCTGTGGAAGTATTCTTCAACGACGAAGCCATGCAACACTCCGGAATGGTCACCAACAGAAAAACTTTTTATGAATGAAGCACCAATTGCCCCACGGTGGGCGCCAAACTGTTTTGGTCAAAAAATCACACAAGGATAATGCAACCAAACTCTATGTAAACGGGGAATGATGCTTGGTTTGATGAAAAAGTAAAGGATCACTTTAGTATGAAATATGCAAGTGACACAAGGATTTATACGAGGAAAAAGCCCTTGATCAATGAATGATCTCCGGCATAAAAAACCTCGGGTGATGGCAACTACCGATCATCAAACTTCAATATAACAAATAATAATTACAACTTCGGATGGTAACGAGCTGAGTACAAGGATCACTATAGTATTGTGTCTAAACGTGTGAGGAATGTGTTGTGTGTCTTCTGAATGTGGAAGAGTGCTATATATACAAGTGTGAGTAGCCCTATTTTAGGAAAATAGACTAACTATCAGCTCATTACCCCTTTAGGAATAAAAGTAAATCTAGCCTAAATTATCGCCCTTAAATCATGCTGAGTTTCCATATCCTCTACAACGTTCATCTCTGATTAAGCATATGCCAAAGTTGTAAAGACGAGTCCCTTGATTACGTTGCTAAGAGCGGATCCTGCTAGACATTCCTGCAAGATAACATTAAATCCAATGAAAACAATTGTTAGCATGAGGATCCCTATGATGGTCCGTGATCCTGATCCTGGAACTCTTCTGAGGATCACTATCTGCCAAAGAAATAAGGATCACTGGTTAGGATCACATGTAAGGATCATATGTCATAAAAATCCAGCCCTAACAGATAGTGATCCTCAGAAGTGCTTCAGGATCAGGATCATGGATCACCTTAAGGATCCTCATACTAACGATTGTTTATTTAAATTTCGTATTGTTTTGCAGGAGTAACAAGTTGGACTTGTCTTGGCAACGTTACTAAGAAATATTCCACGGCTATTTCACATGTGTTTGACTGGAAATGGACGTTGTGGAGAACGTGGGAGCATGGCACGAATTGCGGATAGTTTGTTAGGCTAGTTAACTTCTATTTTTAAAGGGGTAACGAGCTACTTTTGAGAACACTTGGCTAATTTTGGCTACACACACTCGTACAATAACACTCTCGAGCATACAGCAAAACGCTTAACAGTTTTCACACATTCTTGCACGTTACACCATAGTGATCCTTGTACCTAGCTCGTTATTTTCCGAAGTTGTAAATATTTATTGGTTAATTTGAAGTTGGTGATCGGTAGTTTCCATCACCCGAGGTTTTTTATGCCGGAGATCATTCGTTGATCAAGGGCTTTTTCCTCGTATAAATCTTTGTGTCACTTGTGCAATTTACATTTAAGTGATCCTTATCGTTGTTCCTCATTTCAAGCATCATACCCCGTAACAAAGAGTTTGGTTGCATTATCCTCATCTGATTTTTGACCAAAACAATATATATATATATATATATATATATATATATATATATATATATATATATATATATATATATATTCTAAACAATCATTGACATGTTTTTTTGGTCAGGTTGTGGCTGACAAGTTTGTGGATGGTCATTTGCATAAATTTACTCATTGCTCTAATGATAATAAACAGTTTTTAAGCAAGCTTATGATGAAGTTTGTGTTATAGTTTATTATTTTATTTTTTATTTAAAATGATTGTGTTGTTTGACAGATATTGTGTTTTTTAGTTTATATTTGTAATATACTTTTACAACAGTGTTTGACAGTTGTTTTTTCTTTTTCGGCGGTTGTTGCTGACAACATGTTTGTGGATGATGATTTTCAAAAGTTGAGTAACATATGTGATGAAACTTGAAACGTATGTGATAATGCTTGTGTTGTAAGGTTACATGGTTTTCGTACAACATGGTATTTTATTTTATTAATGAGTATACTGGGTTTGATAGTTGTTTTTTGTTTTTTTGTTTTTGCTGTTTTTCATTTTTGAAGAATTGTTTGGAGGACTTGCTGTTTTTCTGTAAAGGTAAATCGTTTATGTTAAAAGTATGCAAATTATTTTGTTAGTGATAGTTAGTGATGTTTATGCTAAAACTTATTATGTTTGCTTTTATTATGTTTTGTAAATTTCAGAACAAAGATAAAGGCTTTGAATTGGAGTTTGGTGCATTGGTTGGTTGTCCTCACAAATCTATGAAACATGAGATGAACAAGGTTAGTACCTTAACTATATGTTTATTCTGTGTTTAATTAATGTTCTAGATGAATGACTGACATATTATTTCTTAGCTTCGCTATTGCAGAAGAATTAACGAAAGGGAAAAGGCGCTGAAGAATTGGAAGTGGGATGAGGTGATTGAAATCGAAAGTTTTGGTCAAGATTCGTATGATGATGATGATATGCTTATTAAAAAACGTAATCCATGCTTTTGTTTCACTCCACGGTGGGCTACCATATGATCATGCTTAAAGACTTTTGTTTTTTCTTTCGTTGTTGTTTTTCCCTTAGAAACGTTAGTTTGGGTGTTTAGGTTATTTAGTTATGTAGTTTTTTCTATGTATGATCATGGTTAGATGGTAAAATGGTTTGTAATCATTTCATACTTATTTGTCATTGTAGTTTTATTTTAATGGATTCTTATGCTTGTTGTCAAAAGTTAGTTATGATTTTGAATTTTAATATGTTTTTTTGTGAAAAATTTTGAATACAGTACATTTTGGTAATGCTATTAAGTTGAGTTGGAGTTTTTATGTGTATATTTTCCCTTCATTTAAACATGCATGGTTTTCTTTATTTTTAATATTTTTGTTATAATTACAAAGGTTATCAATATTTTCGTTGATTCATGCGTAATAAGGCGTGTATCACGTTAAGTTTCCAGTGTTTAATGAATAGGTTTGTGTGTTTAGTAATAAATGTACGTAACCGTGTGTCTTTTCAGTTATTTGCATCGTTTCCCATGCAGGTTGTACATTATGTAACCGTTCCTACCATTAATAGTTTCGCATTAGTAACCATATGCCCTTTATATATAGACAATACATGTATGATGTATGTCGACTTATTTAAGTTTTACAGATATCGAATTAAAAATTAAATTTTTAATAACGGCTTCATCATGAAGGAGAGCATTTCAAGCAACTCTTTTTAAAAGTAGTAAGGGAAGAATTTGAAGTTAACACAGTGATTGCTAGAGATCTAAGGAAAAGTTTTGATGCTATAAAGAAAGGAGTTGTCTCTCGAGATCATGTATCTGAGACCTTACTGATAATGCCTCCAACTGTCATTCGTGACCTGGCACTTCTGTATAACAGTGAGAATGGGATGAAGGATGTGGAGTAATTGACACATATCTTAGATTTACTTAAACAAGTTAATGTTTCAATGGAGTTAAAGCGTAGGTTTATACTTTCATATGAGTAGTTCTGTGATGTTTAGTTTCTAGTTTCTGTTATGTGAAATGGTTTATAATCAATTAAGACTTATTTGTCGTCGTAGTTTTATTCTAATGGATTCTTATGTTTGTTGTCAAAAGTTAGTTTGGTATGATTGAATTTCAAATTGTTTTTTGTGTAAAATTTTGAATAGATTACATTGTGGTAATGCCGTTAATTTGAGTAGGAGATTTTTTATATGTATATTTTCCCCTTATTTAAACATGGATGAGTGGTTTAATATTTAGGTTATGTTGTTCAGTAGTTATTATGTTAAAAAATAGTTGTAGAAAAGTCAAAACTGCTAACATCAACAGTTGTTTAACATTGTGTTAATACAATGTTAAAGTGCTAAAATTAACAGTTGTTTCATATATATATGTAACGTGGGTGGTTTGTAGTTATTATATGAGTTGAACGTGTGTGAAAAGCAATTGTGTTATTGTGTTTATTCAGTAGGTATATCAATCGATTTGTTATTATTGTGTTTTTTTGTTATAGTTGTGTTATTATATAGCGTTTAACCTTATAACGTCAAATATGTTTTTAGTTACAATCATTTTTGTTGTACCAAGGAAAATGTATTTTTATAATATACATATTGTTTTTTTTCTGTTGTGTAACATTGCCGTGGAAACCTGATAACATCAACTGCTATTTTTTATATATGTAAACCGTGTGTTTAGCAGTTATTAGAACTAATGAATGTGTGTTTAAAAACAATTGTAAAAAGTTGAAACTGCTAACATCAACGGTTGTTTAACATTATGTTAATACAATTTTAAACTCCTAACATGAACAGTTGTTTTGTATATATATATGTAACGTGGGTGGTTAGCAGTTATTATATCACATGCACATGTGTGAACATCAGTTGTATACATGGTGTTTTTTGCTTTTGTGTAACATTATTTTAACATAATTGTCATTTATATTCAGAACTGACCATGTTATCCTACCAACATGCATAGTTCATATGGGTGATTCATAAATAACACCCCTTCATCCCCCCAGCCCCACTAGACACTAAGTTCAATGTTATTCCGAATGTAGATCAGTTGATTTGTTATTATTGTGTTTTATGTATTTGTGTTATTATATATTTTCATATATTTTAATTGTCTTTAGTTTATATTGTTTTACTGTAGATGTAGTGACTTTAACCAGATAACATGAATTATGTTATTCGTTTACAATTGTTTGTTTTGTAACAACGAAATTGTATTTTATGGTATATTTTGTGTTTTTTTTGCTTTTGTGTCACATTGTCGTGCAAACCTGATAAGATCAACTGCTGTTTTTTATATATGTAACCTGGGCATTTAGGAGTTATTAGAAATCATGAATGTGTGTTAATATATATATATATATATATATAATGTAACGTGGGTGGTTAGCAATTATTATATCACATGGACGTGTTTGAAAATCAGTTGTGTACATTGTGGTTTTTTGGTTTTGTATAAAATTATTTGAATACAATTATGAAATATATTCAGAACTGACTATGTTCTCCTACAAGTATGCAAAGTTCAACTGGGTGATTCGTAAATAACCCCCCACCTCACAAGACACTTAGTTGAATTTTATTTAGAAGGTAGTCAATTGATTGGTTATTATTGTGTTTCTTTTGTAATTTTTGTGATTATATATTGTCATATATTTTAATTATCTTCAGTTTAATTTGTTTAAGTGTAGATGTAGGTGACGTTGTCCCACAAACCTGATAACATCAATTGTGTTTTTTTTACAATGGTTTGTGTTGTACCGACGAAAATGTATTTTATGGTATCCTTTGTTTTTTTTTTTTTTTTTTTTTTTGCTTTTGTGTAACATTGTCGTGCAAAGCTGATAATGTCAACTACTGTTTTTATAACGTAGGTGGTTAGCATCAACAGTTATTAGAAGTCATGAATGTGTGTTAAAAGTAGTTGTAGAAAAGTCAAAACTACTAACATCAACAGTTGTTTAACATTGTGTTAATACAATGTTAAAGTGCTAACATGAACATTTGTTTTTTATATATGTAACGTAGGTGGTTAGCAGTTATTATATCATGTTAGGATCAGAGGCTCTCATGATTGTGTTTGTTTGTATAATTTATACATTAAGAGAATATGAAATAATGTAAAGTGCAGCGGAAATGAATACAAACTTTGTAAACACAATCAAAGAAGAGAATAGTTTGATAAACAAATGCTTCACATTGAGTTGAATGATTAGATTACAAAGCAAATGATTACAAGCATGCTTACAATACTAAACTCCCCGTCAGACTGATGCTCCAAGGTTGGTTGCACAAGATGAAAGGATTAGACATGAGAAGAGGAACTTGCTCAGTCAATCAAATGTAACAGTACAGGGTACTGCTCCATTTATAGGCAAACCAAACCACTAAGGCATCTCAGCTGACGTCACCATGAAAGTGACATCTAACAACCTAACAACCTGTAAACACGGTTCTATACAAACTACCGATGTCTAACAACTGATTATCAGTAAAATACAAAACATAGGAAAACTACTGCTTCACTTTCCACTAATGTAGCCTGAGCACTGATGTTGAGCATCAGTGCTTTCTTCAAAGGTGATCAGTCCTTGAATGGACCGTGCTTGTGTCTTCAGCAATACTTAGGAGGCATCAGTAGATAGAGCGTCCGTGTTTGTCTTCAGCAGTCTTTAGAGTTTCATCAGTGTTTGGTTCATCATTTGTTCTTTTGAGCAGTACTTGAGATCTATCAGCTTGTTAGATAACCAGTGTCAAGGGGACAACTTAATGTAAACAACTGCTTATTATGAATCCACTGTCGTGATCCGGTTTTGGCTTTCATTATCTGTTCCTCTGGTAGGGTTCAATCCCAACAATCTCCCCCTGGAACAGATAATGCCAAAACCCTTCATTATTCTGGATTTTTATTTCTCATCAGAAGTTCCTTAGCTTGTCTTTTAAATTCCACTTCAAAATCCTTGGAACTCAAGTCATCCTCATCCCTACACAGTGTAAGTTCAAGGAGATCCTGCAAATCTTCAACACCAAGGCCTAGTGCTTCTTTCCTTGATATGTACTTCACTTCACCATTGGATCTGACCAGAGTCAATACGTGGGTCTTTTGATCAGACATCCACTTTAGTACTTTTAATCCTAATGGGTTTCTTGGGAGAGATTTATTTCCTGATGAGTTTGGAGATGTTGGCCTTGTGAAAAGATGTAAGCTATCAGACATTTGTTTGAAGGCCGTTTCAATGACATCATTTGCTACAGCTATGTCTTCTGCAGTCTCTTTTTCTATCTACTCCTGTCTCTTTTGTTGATCTGGCTCAATGTCTGGTATTTCTGCTGAGTCATTTGGTGATGCAGGTTTGGTTAATACCTTTTTGGCAAGGTCTTGAAGCTTTGCTGATCTATCTTCTTTTAGATCCATTTTCTTGATGGCATCTGTGAAGTACTCAACTTCTTTCTCTTTTTCTTCTTCACTGGTCAGCAGTTTTCCTTTTTCTTGGTTTGCCACGAGGATAGGGTTATCTGCTGATGTGAGCTGTGTTTTAAGAGCATCAATCTGCTGTTCTAGCTTTTTGTAGTCAGGCTTCTTTGGAGTGTCTAGGACAGTTATCCTCCTTTTCTTAAGCCTTTCATAAGCTTCATCAGTGTACTGCTTTGTCCATTTTTCTATGGTAGTGGCAGTGTCCACCTTTGCATCCACCAGCTCCTGTTTCTTTCTTTTGTACTCAGATGTTAGGTCAGCAATGAGCTTTTTGTATTTGTTCCAATTTGGAGCAGTCTTCTTCTTTCTTGGATCATTTTTAATCCTTTCAATTCTGTCTGCCTCATGCTTTAAAGCAACTATTGGCCATTCTTCAAATTGGTTTTCTTCAGCAGGATAGAATTTTTCTTTCATGATATACTCAAGATATTCTTTTCTCAGTTTATTTCATTTTTCTTTCTTTTCTTTGTCTAGATCTTGTGCATAATCTTCCATCTGCTTGACTTTTGTGAGCAAGAATTCCAATTTTTCAGCAATGGCTTCGTCACTTTGACCTTCACATTCAATTTTTGCTCTTATCTTAGTCTGCCTTGCTTTGAGCTCAAGGTATTCATCCACACTTTCTGGAACTATGAAGCCTATGAGAGAAGGGAATCTTCTTGTTGATGGATCATCTTCAGTGTAAAATTGTCTTATCTCATTTTTCACAGCTTCCAGTTCCATCAGATATTTTGCAGCATTTGGATCATATTTGTCCTCATTTGCCTGAGTAATTTTTCTCTTTCTGGTGTAAAGCTTTATGGATGAAAGGGATTTTGGTTGTGATGTAGGAATAGTGAGAGCGGTTGAAACAACTGGTGTTTCAACCACTGTTGTCATTACAACAACTGACGTGTCAGCAGGTGTCTTCTGCTTTTGAGCAGGGGTTGAAATGGCAGTGGTTTGAGTGGTGGAAAGTGTCTGACTAACAGTAGTTGAAACAACTGGTGTTTCAACCACTGTTGTCATTACAACAGATGTTGTAAAATCTGTTGTCTTCTGCTTTTTGGCAGGAGGAGAGTGTGGGGTGGCTGTTTTTGGTGGTGAATTTGGTTTTGGTGATGGTGATGTAACAGTGGATGATGATGATGGTAGAGCAGTGGTTGTGGTGGTGTGTGGTGATGTGGTTTGTGTTAATACAACAGCTTTGGTTTGGCTATCTTTTTCAGGTTCAATGTATATACCATCTTCAATTCCCTTTTTCTTCCACTTGATCTTCTCCCCCTTTTTGGCATTATCTGGAAAGGGTTCATTCATGAAGAGGATAGTGGGAGGAACTTTTCCAGTGGTACTTTGGATATGAGCCTTGATAGCTTTGATGTCTGACTGAGTATCTTTAAACCTTGATTCTACCATGTTTTTCAGCATTTTTACATGTATAGCATGCTGCTGTTCAGCCATATGTTTTTGTTTTTTCCAGCAGTGGTTGGAACATGTACCATAGCTCATTTGCAGCAGGTGTAGGTTGTGCAGGTGCTTGAGCTAGAGCAGCAGTGGATTGTGCTTTTTGAGCTTTTAACAGCTGTTGCACCATTTCCTTTATTTCAGCAACTGAGTTTTCAAGGTTTTCAACTCTGCCCGTCAATTCCTGATATTTTGAGTCATCACCCAAGTTAATGGGATCATCTGAATCCCCACCAGCAGTGGTTGTACCAATGTGTGACTTAGGAACTGAATCCCAGAAGTCATTCATTGATGCCCCTTGTTCTTGGTACTGGGGACTTCGTTCTTCAGCACTTGATAGCCTTTTGAGGGTACCAGTGGGCATAACAATCTCACTGTTGGTTCTCAGAGGTGCTATTGAAGAAATTGCCTTCAAGGGAGTCTTATGAATGTAACCAATGTCCAAATGTAAACCAGTGAGTTCAACATTTGTAGTGGCTGCTCCACTTGAACTACTGACAGGAATTACTTGTAACTCCTGCAGTGTAACCTCCTCAGTTGTTGCTGGGATAGCAGAGGTATAGACATCAGACTCAGTCACTTGTGGGAGTACACTCTCAGTGATAGGTGATTGAGAGGAACTGGTTTGTGTCTGAGCTATATTAACTGCATGCAACAAAGGTAGCATGGATTGTGGTAATGTGAGGGGTGAAGATAAAGGAGTTGAGAGAGACATGTCCTTGGGATCAGGACTGAGGAAGATGGATCCGAGTGGGTCCAGAGCTTCATAATGTGGGGTCCCTTTGTTTACAACCTGATCCTTTTGTGAGGATGCAGGAGGAGTTTGAGGCAAGGGTGGAGATCTTTCTTCCATCTGCTGTGAGGAAGTAGCAGCAGTGGTTATTGGTGACATTTGTGTTGTCACTGGTAGTGGCTCTGGGATCTCATCTTCCAGAGGTGCCTTTGTTTTTGGTTTGGGGGGCTTTCTGGATGTTTTCTTTTTGGTCTTTTTGGTGGTGGCAGGTGTGGGTTTCAAAACAGTGGGTGTGCTGCTTTGATCACCAGGAGCAGTGGGCTCAGCAGCCGATACCTGAGGAGCAGTGTCATCTACTAAATTCTGCGCAGGTACCTCTGCTTTTGTTTTTATAGGTGCCAACATTCTAGAGAATGTTTCAGGCGTTAAACCATTTATTTTAAAGTGAGCACCTTGTTTGAGCAAATCTGCATTTTCTTTTTCAAATTTTTGTTCAAAATAGTAGCTTAAAAATCTTGGAAAAAGCAAAAATGCTTTGCTGTCAACATTTTTCACCAAATCATCAAAAATCTCCTGGGAGTAGTTAAAATATTCATTATTCAAAGTAGCATATCCCAGGCATTGAATCTTTGATGGTATTTCGTTAAAAGCAGTTGTTTTATTAGAAACACACATCAAAAGAGTGTGAAATAAAAATCTTGGTGCAGAAGGGAAGAAACCTTTTTGTAAGGTATCCCTTTTTGGTTGTCTGCATATCCCCTATTCATGAAATCCTTTTTCAACTCGGTTTTAGAAAAAGAAGTTTTACCTTTCAGATCATCGACTTTAAAGACTTCTTAAATTGATTGTGGAGATATTTGAATCTCTTTACTCTGTATCGAGGAGTTGATAGCTGTGATAATGTCACCTTGTTTCACAAGGGTAGCCTTTTTCCAGAACTCTCTCTGGGTTTGTAGGTAAATAGGAGCATCTGCTGTTAGCAAAGTTTTGTACTTTGATGCAGATAGGGTGTTGATGATGGAGTCGAAAGTGTTGTTGGAAGTGGGTTTTGTGAGTATACCCACGTAGTTGTGAGGAGATTTGTATGGTATTTCGTTTGGTTCAGCGGCCATTTCAGTGGCGTCTTTAGGAGCGGATGAAGAAGGTGATTTTGATTTTGATTTCGATTTTGATTTCGTCATTTTGATGAGGAAGATCGAAGAATGTTTTTGTGAGGAAGAGTAGGAAACTGCTTTGAGAAGAGAATTTTGGAATTCAATTCGACAGCGTGAGCCCCTGTTTGGGTTTAATAAGGGTTTTATTTAGGGAAAAAGTGAGTGCTAATGTGGCAGCGGTTACAACGATTTGATGGCTAAAAACTGACCACGTGTCAACCCCTGATGAAAGATTAAATAATGGAGGACAGTTGTTTTGAGAGCCACTGATATGTCAAACATCAGTAGTTACAACGGTAATAAATGAAGCAGTGGGTGATTTTTACCATCAGTGGATGCTTTTTACTACATCAGTGGATAGCATATCAGTGGATAAAACACTGATTTTGAACAACAGTGCATATCATGAAAATGAGAGAACAGAGGTTGACTTTCCGCAGTGGACAGTGTTTAAGAACCAGAGGTTTGATCACAATAGTGGTAGGAAAAATGGTGAGCTTTTGAAAGGCTATTACATCAGCTACTGTTAGTGCAGCAGTGGTTGAACTTTTGACAAATAATTTTAGCACCTGCTTGTTCAGATAAGGAAATTGATTTTGTCTTTGTGTAAGCACAATATTATGTCCATCATCTGTTGAGCTACAGAAATGCTATACTTAACAAGATACATTTTAGATGCAGATTATCAAGTTTAAATTGTCAGTAGTTATCCCAGAAATTTTTGTTCAAGGTTTTGCCACATGTTCAGTGGTTCAGCATCCCAGATGATGAAAACTTCTTTACTAGGGCTACTCATTTTATGTCTAATTATTAGAACATGAGTATCCCAGTAGTTTAAAAAAAATCCATTTGCAATCAATTTTTGATATGTGATAAACAGACTTGAGTTTGATATGACCTTGACATATGTACCATTTCCTTTTGATCTATTTTTAGGGATAATAACTTCACACAAAAATAAGGAAATTACATCCTGACCGGTGAGGAAACTTTCACTATAAAAAATGAGTAAAAGTACAAAATATATTATTCAGAAAAAAATGAGTAATAAATCCGGTTTTATTTGAGAAGAACACCTTTCTAAAATTTAAGGTTATTTTTGAAAGAGCATCAAAAGGATCTGGTAACTTCCAAAAAGGCTTATGATCACATCATTCTTAAGTTATTATGACCACTGTTTAGGATCATTTTCTTGTCAATTGATTGTAAATTCTTCTTTTAAGGTCAATCACTGGAGATACCATTGTTACCTGAACTTTTCCTGAATTAATGAATGCACACAGTTGCATGACGACCATTGTTTACCCAACATTGGACTCATAAGTGTTTTATGTTAATACTCTTTTCTTTTGACTTCAAAAGTTTTGAGATAAACACACTTTTGAGTTTTGTTCATTTTCTTCTTCCCTTTTTACCCTTCCCATTCATAAGTACAGAAAACACTTACTGGGAGATTTTATTGAGGAAATACTTAATCCAGAATCATTTTTCAGTAATGTTTTGAGAGATCTGGCCACATTTGTATATGTGTTATTACCAAATCTCACATTACGTATGATTTGGACTGTTTTGACCCCTGATTTTCTTAATGTGTTTTGACAGAATTGATTTGGTCCTTTTGAGGATTTTCAACCTGCCTTTTAACACATAAGATTTCATGACTAAAGTTTCATTTCCCTCTCTCTATGTTAGCAAAACACTAATGTTTAGATGAACATAGGTTTTGTTAATCTGAGGTTCATACTTCAGCACAAAATGTGTTGAAATCATCACAAATTTCATAACAACAATTGAGATCAATTTTGATGAAGATAATCATACCATAGTTACCGGACATATTTTCAATTCTGAAAGCTATGGATGATTTGTGTATGACATCACTTGTTGTTTGGAATTTGTGTATATTATGACATCTTGGTTGTTTTACAGAGTGTCTGAATAATCATTTTGAACATGATTTCTCGTTACTCTGTTTTTCAACAAAATACAATCAACCTTAGTATCAATGAGTTTTGAGCTGAACTGTTATGTCAAATTGATTGTTAGATCGAATTTAACTATCCGAGCTCTGATACCAATTGTTAGGATCGGAGGCTCTCATGATTGTGTTTGTTTGTATAATTTGTACATTAAGAGAATATGAAATAATGTATAGTGCAGCGGAAATGAATACAAACTTTGTAAACACAATCAAAGAAGAGAATAGTTTGATAAACAAATGCTTCACATTGAGTTGAATGATTGGATTACAAAGCAAATGATTACAAGCATGCTTACAATACTAAACTCCCCCTCAGCCTGATGCTCCAAGGTTGGTTGCACAAGATGAAAGGATTAGACATGAGAAGAGGAACTTGCTCAGTCAATCAAATGTAACAATACAGGGTACTGCTCCATTTATAGGCAAACCAAACCACTGAGGCATCTCAGCTGACGTCACCATGAAAGTGACATCTAACAACCTAACAACCTATAAACACTGTTCTATACAAACTACTGATGTCTAACAACTGATTATCAGTAAAATACAAAACATAGGAAAACTACTGCGTCACTTTCCACTGATGTAGCCTGAGCACTGATGTTGAGCATCAGTGCTTTCTTCAAAGGTGATCAGTCCTTGAATGGGCAGTGCTTGTGTCTTCAGCAGTACTTAGGAGGCATCAGTAGATAGAGCGTCAGTGTTTGTCTTCAGCAGTCTTTAGAGTTTCATCAGTGTTTGGTTCATCAGTTGTTCTATTGAGCAGTACTTGAGATCTATCAGCTTGTTAGATAACCACTGTCAAGGGGAAAGCTTAATGTAAACAGCTGCTTATTATGAATCCACTGTCGCGATCCAGTTTTGGCTTTCATTATCTATTCCTCTGGTAGGGTTCAATCCCAACATATCACATGGACGAGTGTCAAAAGCAGTTGAAATGAATTATCAACTCATCACTTTGCTGCCTTGTATTCTCGCCGGATTGGTAATTCTAAAACCAAAAACAAATTGCCAATCGTCCTCCATTTATTTCTATTGATACAATAATAGATGGACGGGTAGACATTGGTGCAAGAAAAATTATTTCTTTCCCCTTAATAACCCCGAGGAGTCCTTACATATTATTTCAACTGTTGGTGGGCTTTTATTAGTTTGTAACGAAGGACCTACATATCAGATGGTGTAACAACCCGACTTTCTGGGTCATTACTTGTATTAGTCATTTCTTACTTAATTATTGCTTAATTACCTTGTACTCAAGAGATTCTGATTATCGCTAACGGGTTGACGATATTTAAACTATGTTTTACAACGCAATCACAAACGCATATACAAAACGCAGTTATCACATTTAACGCAGTTACACATATTATTTAAACGCAATTTATCGCATATCGCATTGCATGTTTATGCTAAACACTATCGCATCGCAATCTCATTGCAACTCAAAACGCAGATTTACTTTTATGCATTCTATGTGTTATGTATATGATTACTTGTTTAATGTTATGTCGTTATCTCATCACAACGCTTACTCGCAACTCGCTTAAACGCAACACAACGCTTAACGCACAAAACGAAAGTTGGAAAACTAACTTGCACCAGTCATCTGATCGAATGACCATTCGATCGAATGATTATCCGACCAGATGACCATCCGATCAGATGGCCATCCGATCGACTGGCCAACCGACCCACTACTCCACCGCCTTAACTCTCTCTCACAAGATCGGATGGCCATCCGATCGACTGGCCAACCGACCCACTACTCCACCGCCTTAACTCACTCTCGCACTATAAATACCCACCTGTCACTTCACTGTTGTAGGATCGTGATCTGACCCGAATGAGTCGTTCAGAGGAGCTTTACTCTATTTCAGGTGCGGAATAACAAGAAACAAAGCTAGAAACAGCTGATTCTTCACTTTAACTACTGATTGTATTGATTGGAAAGCAATTACACTCAGTCTTCACACCGGCAGCACCTCGGTATGGAATACAAGAACATTGTTATAGATTTCTCTCAAATGACCCCTATATATACTGTCCAGATTTCGCTCCAGATGACCATCTGACCACATAAGCGAAATCAGCTATTGTGATTTCGCCTGAAATCACCTGTCTGACACTATGAGCGAAATCAGCTCCTAAAACACATATACTCTCATTTTTCTCATAAAACATGCCCTAATCTGTACAATGCAATCTAAGACTTGATCCAAGACGAAGTCGACAGATGTAGTGCACCAACAGACTCCCCCTCAGATGTTGACGAGTCATCCATCGAGTCTTTGACAATGTCATGTCTTCACTTCTTCAGTCTTGATCAGTCTTTGGGCTTCTCTCTCTCTATCTTCATCAACAGACTCCCCTTTAGCAATATCTACTTGAATATCTACAGACTCCCCCTCTCGATTTGCTGGCATTTCTTTGTTCTTCAGCAATATCTGCTACAGGATCATTGTCTGACTTTCACAGGTCCAAGACTGTTACCTTGCTTTAACTTTCACCACAGAATCGGAACATGGCTCTAGCTCTATCCACAATCTTCAGGATCGAACAGCTTGGCTTTTGATTTCAGAGTCTACAAGAATCAGAAACCTGGCTTTCTTCAATCAGAAATCTCAGGTATCGTAACCTGGCTCTCGTTCAACTTAGATCTCAGGATTGAATTAACATGGCTTAATCTTAACCTGCAAAATCTCTACCTCAAAGTAAGATTTACATTTAACAATTTGAGTATAAACGTATGCATCAACATTGACTCCCTCTCATAAAAACTTCCTCTATGATGAACCACTTGTTGATTTACAAAACACATTTGATGTTCAAGACACACTCCCCCTCACAACAATGTCATCATGTTTAGCACTCGGAATTTTGAAAATCAGCTTTTCTAACATCAGTTGTCGAAAATCTTTTTGACTTTTTCAAAAGTTTATGCTAAAACACTCACAAAATTTTTTTGGATTTTCTGAAAGAAAGTAACTGACACCAATTGAAGAATCAATAAAATGCAGAAATGAAATATTTACAAACAATATTTTTGTGAGTTTGTGTAAGAGGATCATATTAGTTTTTGAGACATGTCACTAACACCGTTAAGCTTGATTACATTTTAAGTTCTAAACAATCCACCTAGATTATCAGTATATTTGTCCACTTAAATTTTCACACAAAGTTCAATTAATCCGAGATACGATGTTAATGTTTTAAGCTCTTGACCTTATCCGTGTGTCCCACTACTTGAATATACTCCCGTATCCAGATCCCAATATTCAGTCTTACTGGTGAGTATACCACAGATGATATCTGTTTAGGGGTTAGGTGCGAGGGCCGTGAGAGCTCAGGTCGATACTCCCGTATACGCAAAGAGATGACGGCTTCGACTTTTCAGTGTGTCCCCTTTAGAGGATCTTTTGATTACAACAACAGCGACTATCAATTTTATTGTTTCATCAGCTTGCTGAGGGCGATGCTATGTTTCAAGCATTTGCGGAAAGCATTATCCGGGGACTAGGTCTCCATACAACAGAAATCCCAGGATAATACCCCAGATATCACTGAGCATAAAGACCTAGTATCTCAGAATAAGGGACCTTTCAAACAAGATTTCAGGGGTTACCTATATATTCAAGAAGTTGTTACCCACAGAATAACCAAGTTTGAATTTTTATGTTTATATCTCGTCACAATTTACTAAATGTGTAAAAACCTACTGGCATATCCGCAGTGAGATTGTATATCACATTTTATCTTTACAATTCTTTAGCATGTTGTGACAGCCTACTGATGTACTATCATTTCCTCTTTTTCACAACAAAACTCATTTTTGATTTTATCATGTTTTTGGCTTTTTCAAATTTTCTAATGTTTTTGGATTTTCTGAAAATTTTCTACTCCCCCTAAAATCCAATCACATTTCAAAGGAAATTTAAAAACTTGACAAGACTCTTGACCCAATTGTAAACACAGAAAGTAAAATAAACTATACAGAAACTTGACAACTGACATCGAATCGCATCAATTCGCCATTCGCTAGGCATAAGCAATCAGAACTCCCCCTTTCAACAAACCATTTTCTCATTTAGATTTCAAAACACTTAAGTTTGTTTTGATCAAAATGATTTTTCCAGAAAATGAGTTTGTTTTTATCATTTAAAGGATCATCAATAATTGATTTGGGGTTATGGTTCATCATCTTGTTCATCAATCATATATGTAGTAAATCAAGTACAAATTAATGTCCCTGATTTACCATTTTCAGTTCAGCAACCTCTGTACCACTTGTAAGTATAACCAAGCAATACTACTTGTAAACATACACACAATACTAACTGTAGGAATGTTACGTCTACATAAACCATTTTACCAATCAGAGTGCCGATTCCTGCTTAACACTTAGGTGCTGTTTGTTTTTTCAGAGGTAAAAGGTCTGCAGTCTGCGGACCACATCTGCAGGCATCTGCAGGAGAAGACGTGGACCAAATGTCTGCAGTCTGCAAGGAGAAGAGGGTTTGTTTTTTTCTAAAAAACCACTTCACACACACAACACAGACAACAATTCTGTCTCTCTGCATTGAACTCTCTCTCTCTCTCTCTCTCTCTCTACAAACACTCTCTCTCTCTACAATCTGTCACCACCACCACCCATAGCACCACCGCCACCGCCATCACACCACCGCCTCTCTCTCTCTCTACGGTCTCTCTCTCTCTCACCGATCTCTCTCTCTCTCTACGGTCTCTCTCTCTCTCACCGATCTCTCTCTGTACGGTCTCTCTCTCTCTCTCTCACTGATCTCTCTCTCTATCTACGATCTCTCTCTCACCGATCTGGGTTTTGTTTTACTTGATGGGTTTGGTGGTGGTGGGTTTTGACGATGGTGGTGGTGGAAGTGGTGGCTGAGATGTGGTGGTGGAGGTGGTGGCGGAGATGTGGTGGCAGGTGGAGGTGGTGGCGGAGGTGGAGGTGGTGTTGGAGGTGGAGGTGGTGTCGGCAGGTGGAGGTGGAGGTGGTGTCGGAGGTGGAGGTGGTGTCGGCAGGTGGAGGTGGTGTCGGAGGTGGAGGTGGAGCTAGGGTTTTGGAGCAGGTGGATGTTTTGAAGAGGGAAAGAGGGAGAAGTGGTTGGTAGAGGTTTGAAGACATGGGGAAGGATCTGCTTGGGGAATAGGTGAGGCAGAGGTAAAAGCTCTGCTGATCTTCAAGAAAACAAACAAGCTGCAGGACCGCGCGTCTGCGCGACGCAGACATAAGTGCTCAGAAGAGCTTTTGGCCAAAAAACAAACACCACCTTACCAACCTGGAAGCTCCGGCGTAGTCCTTTACCTGTAAAATTCAAACAACTTTCAAAAATTTTCATACAAACACATAAAACATGAATGATGCCGATTCCTGATCCACGATTACAAACTTGGGATCTCCGGCATAGTCCTAAGACTTCAAGGGAAACAGACTTCCATACAAGTCTTCTCAGACTTGATGGTTTTCTATTCTTGCGAAGTAGGGTTGTATGTTGCCTTTTTAGTTGCATAAAAATCTTTAACCCCCTTTGCTTTCCCATTTAATATTTTCCCAAAAATTTTCTTAACACTCCCATTGAATGTTTTCTCGACATCAAACTTAGTTTTCTCTGTGTAAAACTGATTCGAGATTTCAACCTTTCCAACCTTCTGTTTAACCTCTTCAAATTTCAGTGATGGAAAATCATCATCATTCACTGAAATTTTTACCTCACCTTGTGGCTCTCCTGGCTTTGTGGGACCAGATTCATCGCCGACTTTCTCATCAACCCTTTTAACAACCCACACTTGGTTGTCTTTTTCTTTCTATTTGTAAAAATTATTTTTAGAACACTCACCATGTGACAACCCACATAATTACAGGTACTGTACAAATTAATTAACTCTACTTATATGCTTAGTGACTGTGCTTGATTACAAATGACACTTTAAACTGCTTACCGATTTATGTTACATACATACATGTGCATCCTTTACATACAGTCACTCCATTTATTTCATACAGACTCTTAGTGACAAACCTGATGCACAAAGCACAGTTGGCACAGTGAGCGGATAACTCATACACATGCTAACAATACCAGCACATAGACAGACACTATATTGAGGCCAGTATGAGCCAGGGATAAAGTACTACAATAGTATGGAGTGTAGGGAAGTGAGGACCATAAGACTGTGTCACTAGGTGATAGTTTGAGTGGCGGAAAATGCCTAAAACTCATTTTAAGTACAGAATTCTGCATTTTCAGTAACAATTCAGCTTTTAACACACTCGTATTATACAGAGAATTGACGAAATGGTCCTGAATGCTTTCCTAAGTGTTGGAATTAAAATTCGTTACAAAAAGATGCATAAAAGACACTATCCGGTACAATTAAAAGCTTTAACGAAACGATACGTAACCGAACAACCAGACATTACCCGGGACACCTCTATTTACAAAGGAGACTATGGCGAAATTTTCTGAAAATCCGAACACTTAGTAAAATATTCGAGAAATATAGATACGAAATAGTTGCCTAACTATTTTTCTAAGAACGATAGTTAAGTTAAAATAATTATTATTATTTTAACAAAATAATACCAAAGTAACGCAACACAAAACACTAAACTCTAAGCCAAGGCACGGCCCGTTCGTCTAATAGACATTAGTACGTTGTAGGTTGTAGGTTGTCGTGTAGCGGATAGAGTTGAGATTCGAGTCAAGGCGCACTACAGTGAGTTCATGACCCCCTTTTCTTTTTTACTGTTTTCCATTTTATACTTCGGGGGTGGAATACATGTTTACAATTTATTTCAGACATTTTATACATGGTATTGTTAGCTTAAGGAGGGTTTTTACTACGCGATCGAGTGAGTGGTAGGCATGACACTTAAGGCCATTAATCCTCATTGTAGGACCACGGGACATAAGTGATAGATCTATTTGGGTGTAGCGAGCCCACACCCATGAGGCAGGGGGCCCATAGTGGTGACTATGTCTTCATACTGGAGACAAATTTGCTAGGTTTGAGTCTTCCTGCATCATTCACATATACTATTGGCTTTGCAACCCAATGGTGATCAGTTTTTCCTTATTGCTACATACCAGGGACTATTTTACTTACAGACATACTAAACGGTTTATACACACAGACTTACACATGAACTCGCTCAACTTTTTGTTGACTTTTTAAACTACATGTATTTCAGGGAATTAATTTGGATCTGGCAAGTGATGCATGTTAGCTGCGTACTAAATAAGGATGTCATCCAGGGTCATAGGTTTGGGAAGTGCAACTCCTTCCTGGATGAGTTGCATGTCTCTTATCCTTAATTTGTTGGTAGTCTTTCATTGAGTCTTACGAACTCGTTTTAAACAAGTAATGTTTTGTAATGCATTTTGTGGTTGATGTTTTAAGACAATATGTTATGCATTTTTCTAAACTATTTTAATGGATGAACATCATATATTTTTATCATATAGCATTGTTGTGATTGTTGCTATGGTATTAAGAAGTCACACCAAATAAACCCACGCTTCCGCAAAAGCCAGGATGTGACAGCTTGGTATCAGAGCCTCGATCATAGCGAACTAGGATTCCTTCTCGAGTCTAGACTATGATCACTAGGGCTCTCACGAAAATGTTTTCAAACATTTCTTTACATTTGCATACACTAAACGTCCAGATCCAGGGCACAAACATTTTCTATAAACAAAAAGGGCACAAATACACTTTTCAAAATGTTTGTATCAGTCTTAGAGACTGAGGGAGGTTTCAGTCTTAGAGACTGAGGGGTTCAATCTTAGAGATTGGGGAAGTTTAGCCTTAGAGGCTGGGGAAAGTTTGAGTCTTAGAGACTGGGAAAGGTTTGGTCTTAGAGACCAGGGATGTAGTCTGAGAGACTAGGAAGTTCGGTCTTAGAGATTGGGAGGGATAGTCTGGGAAGACTAGGATGCATACATGATTTCATTGTTATTTGTTTACATGCTTACCTGATTTGTGTGCATATGTTGTGGTTGTGTTACAGACACCATGGCATCATCTGGTAGTGGAGTATCCAATGCGAGCGACCCGATGGCCTTTACCTCTGATGACGAGATGGCCACCGACTCGGTAGTTTACACCTCAGACACCACGAGCACCGATGAAGACGATTTCCAGCCGTTTGCCCTACCGATCTTCGGAGACGACGTACCCCTAGCTGATGGCCCACCAGGAGAGGACCTACCCCTTGTTCCAATCCCTGCCCCTCTCCCCTTCGCTGCAGTTCCCTTTGAGGAACAACCTCTCGACGCGTTACCCGATGGTGACATCGACCTACTCATCGAGGGTTTCCTAGAGGGAGACCAGGTTGGTGGGCCCCGATGGAGGACGGTGTTTCGCTTGTTGATATCCCAGTTGTTGATCCCATTGTTCCCATGGTTGAGCTTCCTGATATGGAGGTTCATTCTGATTCGTCCGCCTCAGGTTCTTTTGAGTCGATAGATTCCTCTATCCCACCGTTGGGATTTGGTTACATTCCTCATATTGACGATGATGAGGAGATAGAGATGGAAGACGAGTTGGTCCCCGAGGAGCAGCCTGCTGAGGCTCCTGTTCTCCCAGGTGATCAGATTCCTGTTATGCCTGCTGATCATCAGCCCGCTCCAGTCATTCCAGAGCCCATTCTTGCCCTTGACCCTGTTCCTGTCATTGATGCACTCGCCGTTGCACCACCAGCCGTTGAGACCCCAGAGGTAGCACCCATACCCGATCCCATGACGATTTTTGATGACCTGGCACCGTTTGCTACCCACATTGACCCGAGATACGCTAACACCAGCAATTGGTGGATTGAGGAGGATGACTACCCTCCGTATGTGGTCCCAGTCACTCCCACTACCATATCTGTTACTGCACCACTCGATATTCCGGTGTTTCCTCCACCCACTTCTGATGCCCCTCGTACCGATCTTCCGATTACTTTTCTTCAGGACATTCCTCCGCCACGACCTGGGGAGGGATCGTCGAGTCAGCCTTTCGGCCACACCCCATTTATGACAGGAGATAGCCACTTTATACCACCGACTCCTTATCATAGTTTTGTTCCACCCGTGTCAGCTACTGCACCCTTCATGTTCCAGTTTCCCCACACCACTGTACCAATTACCTTTACCCCACCCACTACACATCCGGTTTCAGCTCCGATGGGTGAGCCATTTCTATGGTCATCACCCCATGTTATGCCAGTATCCGACCCTTATCACCCGTTTCATGTCGGATACTCTATAGAGGACACGCTCACGTCACTGCAGTTACAGCAGGATGCCCTGAGACGATATGTCCAGGAGTTGGGGAGAGCTCCACATCCTCCATGCCCCTGCCAGACTCTGTCTACAGCACCTCACACTCCTTTTGCATCATCCCATGATTCAGATATTCGTTTCCATCCTCTTGACTAACAGGTTGCGTACGTGTTGCGTTTCGCTTATGCTCTTGAGGAGGACTTGGTGCAGTTGCGCCAATTGTTTTTCTCTCGCTTTCCACCTCCTCCGCCGCCATCGGCATAGCCACTTTTGATTTATTGGAGGTATTGACTACTTTTGACGAGAAGACAGCGATCGAGCCAGACTTACAGCATTTTTGAAGACCACTTTTGACATCATGACTCGGGATGTTTGTTTTTGTCAGTTGTATTTGTTTAGACAGTTCAGACAAGGGCATTATGACCCTTAGTCTCTTGGGTTGTATGATACTTTTTGGGAAAACGTACAAACATTGTATTGTGGTTTTAATTATATGAAAGATCAGTCGCAGTATTCTCATTACATGCTTTGTTAAAGTTATTTGTTTTATGATTATGACACGAGATGTTATGTGGATGATGAATGTTACTATGTATAAGTATAATTATTATACTTGCTATGACCTGACCAATATGAAACATCCTCTAGAAAATGCCTCCACGACGTGAAGCACGCATGCTGACTACCCAGGCAGAACTGCAAGGAATCATCGTTGTCGCTATTGCGCAATATGCTGCTTCTCATGGAGAAACAAGCGGAAACATCTCGAACAACAACAACAACAACCCTCCGAATGGTAATGATCAGTCATAGGAGACACATTACACTATGTTTGGATGATTCATGTGTGATTGCTAATAATTCCTAAATGACATTGCTTATACAGGGTGTACTTTCAAGCAATTCTTAGATTGCAAGCCGCAAAACTTTGATGGCACTGGAGGTGCCGTGGCTTTTACCCGTTGGACTGAAAAGACGGAGACGACAATAAGAATGAGCAAATGTGCACCGGGACAACAAGTTACATACATCTCTGGGCTTTTTACTGATGGTGCCCTATCATGGTGGAATCTCCAAGTACAAACCTTAGGAGAGGCTGCAGCGTACGCCATGACTTGGGCTGAACTGAAAGAGCTGATGCGCAAGAAGTATTGCTCCAGAGCTAAGATCCAGATATTGGAAACCGAATTTTGGAACTTAAGGATGGAAGGTCCAAAAATCGCTGAGTATGTTCAAAGGTTTCATGATCTGTCCCATGTAGTGTCGTACATAGTCACGCCCGATTTCAAGCACGTGGAATGTTTCATCTGGGGGTTAGCACCTCAGATTATGAGTATGGTCACAACGTCGAAACCAGCAAACATTACTGAACCTATCGATTTGAGCATCTCACTAACTGAAGAAGCCATCAGGCTAAACAAGTTTTCGAATGATGATCAGAAAAAGAAAGAGACTCATGTGGAGTCGTCCGGTGAAAACAAACGAAAGTTTTCCAACTTCAAGCAAGGAACCAACAGCGGTAGCAAGAGAGGTGAATCAAACACACCGGCCAGGGCCAAGACTGGTGATGAAAACAGAGGAAAGGGTTACATGGGCACTCTGCCCAAGTGTGGTACATGTCAGTTCCATCACCCCGGCCCGTGCCGACTCAGAAAATGCGAATCTTTCAAAGGAGACGTGTTGGACTGGATCAGGCCAGGGTGGCCAAAGGGGTTACAATAACAACAACCGTGGTAATGGAAACAGGCCGCAAGGGAATAATGGGGGAAACGGAAATCGTGGGAATGCCCCGAATCAAGCTGGTAACCGGGGGACAAACGGAAATTGAGGCGGGAATGGAAATGGGAATGGCCGAGGGCCAAGATGCTTCAACTGTGGGGACGTTGGGCACTTCAAAAGGGAATGCCCAAAGCTAAATCAAGCGCAAGGCCGAGTTTTTAACATTGGTGCGAGGGAAGCACGCCAAGATCCGAATGTTGTCACTGGTACGTTCCCTATAAATCAATGCTATGCGTCTGTTCTTTTTGATACTGGTGCCGATTATAGTTTCGTATCGTTAGAATTTAAGAACATACTTGGGTTGGCCACTAGTAAGTTAGACATTCCGTACTCTATTAAATTGGCGAATGGGAAACTAGTTGAAACGGGTGAAGTCATCAGGGGATGCATGATAGAACTGGGGGGACACGAATTTACGCTAGACCTATGGCCAGTCGAGTTGGGAAGCTTCGACGTGGTAATAGGGATGGATTGGCTGTCTAGCAACAAAGCCGAGGTAGTTTGTCACGAAAAGACCATTCGCATCCCAATGGCCGATGGAGAGACGATTGTAGTTCATGGAGAAAAGCGCGATACGCCTTTGAGGATCATTAGCTGCTTGAAAGCTAGGAAGTGTTTGAAGAAAGGATGTGTTGCCTTCTTGTCACATATCGTTGATAAGGAAGCCGCTGAGCCAAAGATCGAGACCTTCCAGCCGTGAAGGAATATCCTGAAGTCTTTCCAGAAGACTTGCCAGGATTGCCGCCTCCAAGACAAGTCGAATTTCACGTCGACTTAGTTCCAGGCGCCGCGCCTGTGGCTAAGGCACCTTATCGACTTGCACCTTCAGAGATGCAAGAGCTGTCAACACAACTCCAAGAGCTGTTAGACAAGGGATTCATCAGACCAAGCTTCTCACCTTGGGGAGCTCCAGTTTTATTTGTTAAAAAGAAGGATGGTAGTTTTCGTATGTGTATAGACTACCGCGAGTTGAACAAGTTGACTGTCAAGAACAGATATCCCTTGCCAAGGATCGATGACCTGTTCGATCAACTATAAGGTTCAAGTTTCTACTCAAAGATCGATCTACGATCAGGTTACCATCAACTGAGGATACAAGAGGAAAGTATCCCCAAGACTGCCTTTAGAACTCGATATGGACACTACGAGTTCCTGGTTATGCCGTTTGGGTTGACAAACGCTCCAGCAGTTTTCATGGACTTGATGAACAGAGTCTGCAAGCCGTACCTCGACAAGTTCGTAATCGTATTCATTGATGATATTTTGATCTACTCGAAGACGAAGGAAGAACACGAGCAACACTTAAGAGCTATCTTAGAACTACTTAAAAAGGAGAAGTTGTACGCTAAGTTCTCGAAATGTGAGTTTTGGTTACGCGAAGTCCAGTTTCTTGGACATGTGGTTAATGGAAATCGAATCCATGTGGATCCCACAAAGATCGAGGCGATCAAGAGCTAGGAGACTCCAAAGACGCCAACCGAGATTCGACAATTCTTAGGGTTGGCTGGGTATTATCAAAGGTTCATTGAGGATTTTTCTAAAATCGCTCAACCTCTGACCGCACTCACACAGAAAGACAAGAAGTTTGATTGGAGCGAAAAGCAAGAAGAAGCGTTTCAGTTGTTGAAAAACAAGCTTTGTGACGCACCGATTTTAGCTCTACCCGAAGGCATGGACGACTTCGTGGTGTATTGTGACGCCTCACGTCAGGGTTTAGGCTGCGTGTTGATGCAACGGCAGAAAGTCATAGCCTATGCCTCACGCCAGCTTAAAGTACATGAGAAGAACTACACCACGCATGACTTGGAGTTAGGCGTCATAGTGTTCGCATTGAAGATCTAGCGACACTATTTGTATGGAACGAGATGTACAATCTTCACTGATCACAAGAGTTTACAGCACATTTTTGATCAAAAGGAACTTAACATGAGACAGAGACGTTGGGTTGAGCTGTTGAACGACTACGACTGTGAAATCAAGTATCACCCAGGAAAGGCGAATGTGGTTGCTGACGCCCTAAGTCGAAAAGAAAGGATTAAGCCCATAAGGGTTAGGGCCTTAGAAATGATTGTCCAGACAGACCTCTCGCTGCGCATTCGTGCCGCGCAGAGAGAGGCCTTGAAAGAAAGAAATATTGAGGATGAGTATCTCTGTGGGATGGAGAAACAGTTAGTGCCAAACAAGGAAGGAACATTGTGTTTCATGAATCGAATTTGGGTTCCTCTGTTTGGAGGATTGAGAAAGGTTATATTCGATGAGGCTCACAAGTCACGATACTCGATACATCCAGGAGCGGATAAAATGTACCAAGATCTTAAGGATTTCTATTGGTGGCCTAGGATGAAAGGCGATGTTGCAGTATATGTTGGCAAATGTTTAACATGTGCCAAGGTTAAAGCCGAGTACCAGAAACCTTCAGGTCTCCTGCAACAACCTGTAATACCCCAATGGAAATGGGAACAGATTTCCATGGACTTCATAACGAAATTGTCAAAGACGCCCAAGGGCCATGATACAATTTGGGTGATAGTAGACCGACTAACGAAATCTGCGCACTTTCTGCCCATCAAGGAAAAGGATAATATGAGTAAACTGGCGGAAATATACATGCGGGAGATAGTTGCACGACATGGAGTGCCTCTCTTGATTATCTCTGATAGAGATGGACGTTTCGTGTCAAGGATTTGGCAGTCCTTCCAAGAAGCATTTGGTTCTCAATTGAATCTGAGTACAGCGTTTCACCCTTAAACCGATGGCCAGAGTGAACGAACAATTCAAACATTGGAAGATATGCTGAGAGCATGTGTAATGGACCTAGGTGGTAGCTGGGACAAACACTTACCCTTGGTCGAATTTTCGTACAACAACAGCTACCACACTAGTATTGGAGCCGCGCCATTCGAAGCTCTTTACGGACGTAAGTGTCGATCACCGCTATGCTGGGCTGATGCGGGTGATAGACAGCTGGTTGGCCCCGAAATAATTCAAGAGACAACAGACAAGATCTTTCAAATTCAAGAGCGCATCAAGGCAGCTCGTGACAGACAGAAAGGCTATGCAAACCAAAGGAGGAAACCTTTAGAGTTTCAAGTTGGGGATATGGTTTTGTTAAAGGTTTCACCCTGGAAGGGTGTGGCACGCTTTGGAAAGCGTGGGAAGTTGAATCCGCGTTACATTGGTCCTTTCAGAATTCTACAAAGGATTGGGCTTGTAGCATACAAATTGGACTTACCTGCTGAACTTAATGGTGTTCATGATACATTCCACGTATCGAACCTGAAAAAGGGTCCAACTCAAGAGACAGTTGTCATTCCTGCTGACGAGGTTCATATCGACGACACACTCCACTTTGTTGAAGAACCGGTTGAGGTTACGGATTGGAAGGTTAACAAGACACGCCGGAGTAGTGTTAAACTCGTCAAAGTTCGATGGAATGCGCGACATGGCCCAGAATTCATGTGGGAACGTGAGTATCGTATGAAGGCCAAGTACCCACATTTATTCCCCAAGACCCCTGCAACTAGAATCAGAACCTAAAATTTTGGGACGAAATTTTCTTAACGGGGGGAGAATGTGACAACCCACATAATTACAGGTACTGTACAAATTAATTAACTCTAATTATGTGCTTAATGACTGTGCTTGATTACAAATGACACTTTAAACTGCTTACCGATTTATGTTACATACATATATGTGCATCCTTTACATACAGTCACTTCATTTATTTCATACAGACTCTTAGTGACAAACCTGATGCACAAAGCACAGTTGGCACAGTGAGCGGATAACTCAGACACATGCTGACAATGCCAGCACATAAACAGACACTATATTGAGGCCAGTATGAGCCAGGGATAAAGTACTACACCAGTATGGAGTGTAGGGAAGTGAGGACCATAAGACTGTGTCACTAGGTGATAGTTTGAGTGCCGGAAAATGCCTAAAACTCATTTTAAGTACAGAATTCTGCATTTTCAGTAACAATTCAGCTTTTAACACACTCGTATTATACAGAGAATTGACTAAATGGTCCTGAACGCTTTCCTAAGTGTTGGAATTAAAATTCGTTACAAAAAGATGCATAAAAGACATTATGCGGTACAATTAAACGCTTTAACGGAACGATACGTAACCGAACAACCAGACATTACCCGGGACACCTCTATTTACAAAGGAGACTATTGCGAAATTTTCCGAAAATCCGAACACTTAGTAAAATATTCGAGAAATATAGATATGAAATAGTTGTCTAACTATTTTTCTAAGAACGATAGTTAAGTTAAAATAATTATTATTTTTTTAACAAAATAATACCAAAGTAATGCAACACAAAACACTAAACTCTAAGCCAAGGCACGACCCGTTCGTCTAATAGACATTAGTACGTTGTAGGTTGTCGTGTAGCGGACAGAGTTGAGATTCGAGTCAAGGCGCACTACAGTGAGTTCATGACCCCCTTTTCTTTTACTATTTTCCGTTTTATACTTCGGGGGTGGAATACATGTTTACAATTTATTTCAGACATTTTATACATGGTATTGTTAGCTTAAGGAGGGTTTTTACTACGCGATCGAGTGAGTGGTGGGCATGACACTTAAGGCCATTAATCCTCATTGTAGGACCACGGGACATGAGTGATAGATCTATTTGGGTGTAGCGAGCATGTTAGCTGCGTACTAAATAAGGATGTCATCCAGGGTCATAGGTTTGGGAAGTGCAACTCCTTCCTGGACGAGTTGCATGTCTCTTATCCTTGATTTGTTGGTAGTCTTTCATTGAGTCTTACGAACTCGTTTTAAACAAGTAATGTTTTGTAATGCATTTTGTGGTTGATGTTTTAAGACAATATGTTATGCATTTTTCTAAACTATTTTAATGGATGAACATCATATATTTTTATCATATAGCATTGTTGTGATTGTTGCTATGGTATTAAGAAGTCACACCAAATAAACTCACGCTTCCGCAAAAGCCAGGGTGTGACACACCAACCTCATAAGTTGAATTTTCAAAAATTTTAAATTTTTCGGTTGGTGGTTCAACATCAACAACTTTTTCTTTCAATTTCTTAGAAACTCCCTGTTTTGTCTTGACATTTTCGGACAGTTCCATGCAATGTGACCAGCTTCATTGCATTTGTAACAGGTTCGAGTTTCCTTTGAATGAGACACTCCAGTTCCATTTCTCTTCTTTTCAGCAAGAAACTCTTGATTTGACTGTCTCTAGAATGGTTTCTTCTGTTCCTCTTTTGCACTTCCACCTAACACAAATTCTGTTTTTGTTTTAGAATTTTTCATATTTTTATGATTTTCTGGTGGAATAAAACCTAAACCTTTCTTTTTGTAGCTACGATTTTGGTTAGCTTTCTTTTGAAAACCAGAACCAGAATTGTAACCCTTTTTCTTGTTTAGACGTTGAACTCTTGAAGTGTATTTTTTTAGGTTTTCCAGTAAGATTTAAATCTTTTATTTCCGAAATGTTAATTTCTGTCATTTTGAAAACCTTCTTTTTGATCATGTCAAAACGAACACTTCTTATTGGAAACTCTTTGTCAGAGTATAATTTGTCCGAATCATTTAAAGTGTATGCTACTTCAAATGTTTCATCATCCAAATTTGCCTTTGATATAAAAAATTCTTTACTGTAAGCCTTTTTGACCGACGACTTTGGACTGTTGACAGACGAATTTGACCCTCCAGACTCAGACTTTGACTCGGACTCCTCATCAGTATCCAACACCTGATCGACCACCTTTTTGATTAACTCAGACTCATGATCAGTGTCTGACGAGGTGAACGTGACATCAATATTTTCCGGTAATTCATCAGTTGTGTCGGTTTTTAGCTTTATATTGACTGCTTTTTCAAGTTGCTCCTCGTTGGTTTTCTAGGAGAATACCCTTACCAAATCGGAGGCGGACACTTGTTATAGCTAACAGTCGGTTTCTTACCATTATCTTTCTTCTTCTTTGGCTTATCATCTTGGAAAGCTTCCATACCTGCAACAGTTGGGTAAATACGATCAATGAGATAATCAGAACTAGAATAATTTTGCAATAAACGTCTAATTCTCTCATTCTCAATCTTCTCTGTCTCCAACTCTTGCTTCCACTTAGCACTCTCTTCGATGTAGAAATTGATCGCTTTCTGCTTCGTCATCATTACAGCATTCATCATCATTAGTGGTTGTTCTCTTTCTGAATTTGTCTTTTGGAGACCAGTTACTGTTTTGTTCAAGACATCATAAGATTCTTTCACATAGTTGAGATTGAACATCAACTGCTCCTTCTTCTTCTCATACTCAGCAATTATATTGTCTTTTGCTGCACATTCCTTGCATGCTTCCAAACACTTCATGCAAGGCTTGATGACTTCAACAATCTTTTCAACTTCGATTGTCTTCACAACTTTAACCACCTTTTCTGCTTCCTTCACTTTCTCATTTTCAACCATCTCATCCTTCACATCTTGTTGTTCTTTTGCCGCTCTTTTCTCCTTCAGTTTCTCCAAGCGATCTGCAAAATAGAAATGAAAACTTTCAGGAGATAAATGTGATTTTGCAATATTAATGTGTTTTTCCTCCTCATCATCACTACTGTCATCTGGAGGTGACTGATCAAACTGTACAGATTTTTCAGAACTAGTATCTGATAAACCAGAATCAGATGGTGTTTGATCAAAAACAACTTCTTTTTCTGAACTAACATCATTTTGTACACTCTCATCTGAACTCTGTGAGTTTTCATCAGCACTTTCTGAACTTTCATCAGATGTAACAGACTCTTCTTCCATACTCTTCATAGTCTCACCAATAGACTTCATCCACGTGGCAAACATGTCTGGTTCTCTGACAATCTTAGCGATGAAAGCTTTGAATTCTCCTATTTCATCAACAAACATATCCTAGCTGAAGCCTTCAGGTAGTCTTTCATCATCTTGATCGACTAAACAGGCTTTGCTATCAGGAGATATGTAATTGTTCCAGTTAAAATCCACCAAACATGCTCTTTTAGAATCTTCAATCTTTCTACCATGACCCGTCTGTGAATCTTGTGATTCACCAACCTGCTGATAGATAGCTTTCCGGTAGTAATCGTCTTTTCCGAATGGATTCTGAGCACCACTAGCTTCCCTATTCTTGCACTCCCGTTTGAAATGGCCCTTCTCCCTGCATCGAAAACAAGTAACTTTAGATTTATCAAAACCTAAAGTAGATACATGAGCATCGAGAAAGTCATTTCTCCCAGTAATAAGCTTGAACTTTTCAGCTCGTCTGAGAACACTCGCTAGACACCATTTGATATCCATTAATTCCATCTCTTCGGCGTCTATCTGATCGTAATCCTCCTTTGTGAGCATAGGATTCCCGATCCGACCAGCAACTAGGCCTTCATATGAGAGTAACACCGAACCAAGTAGAGCCATGTGGTCATTAGCAGTTTCTTCAGAAAAACTTTGACCTTCTGGAAGATTTAAAGCAATGTTGCACTAAATTACGTAACCATTTCCTGTCTTTGTGCTTTTAGAATGAAAACTTGTAGTTGTCTCTTTCGGATTGACACTAGGAAATGATGAAAATCCACTGCTGCTTTTGTTAGAACCCTGATCAGCCTTTTCTGTTGAATCCCCAGCACTAAATGCAATCTGGATTTTCGGACTCCTCTAAGCTTCTGGAACCGGAACACTTCCTTTGTAGTACATCTTTACGTCCGGTTGACCACTTGGACTGTTCATCCTAGCGATCTTCTTCTGTTCCAAATCCTGACTTTCAATCTTTTCGATAAACTGAGAAATCGTTAGCCCATCATAAACACCGGTATTCTTCAGAATCATCAAATATGTTCCCCATTCTTTCTGCGGTAACGCATCGGCTAGCTTGTCTACCCACTCTTCACGATCTTTTGTAATACTCAACATCGACATTGATCGCACTAAGTGGCAGTAACGTTCAATCAGCTTCTTTGTGTCTTCTCCCGGTAAACTGCTGAACAAATCAAACTCTTTCTTGAGTAGTGCCTTTTTGCTCTTTATCATGTTCTCACTACCCTCAAACTTAACACGAAGAGCATCCCAGATTGACTTTGATGTTTTGTCATGTTGTAGTAGAATGAAGATGTCTTCTTTGATGGCTTGTTGAAGTAGACTGATCATCATCTTTTCTGCTTTATACATGTTCCGTTCTTGATCAGTAAACTCTGATAGATCTTTGATAACCTGCAAATCTGTTAGAGGCAACACATATTTCTTCAGAATACATTCCCAAGACCTAAGATGGTTTGCCTGAACCCAGTTTTCAAATCTGTCTTTCCACCCGTAGTATTCTTCAATACTCATTAGTTTCGGGGGCTTTTGGGTGGTTCCCGTCTCGTTTTCTAAACTCATGGCTTGTGCAATGATAGACGGGCTAGATGGAGTTGCAAACGCATTGTAAAACTCGGTATCCATTATGACTTATCACGTTTTTCAAAATCACCAACTTTTGAGCGAAATTATTGTGTTCACAGAAGCGAAATTCGGATGATGGTTGCTTAGAAGCGAAATCACCACTGTACTTGGAGCAAAATTACTGACTTGATAATCTGGAGCGAAATCAGATGGTAATTTGGAGCGAAACCTCAAAGTAATGTGTCACAAGAGCGAAGTTAGGCTTCTTTTAGAGCGAAATCAGATGTTTGTAGAAGCGAAATTAACAGAATAATGACCCTGGAGCGAAATCTGATATGATCTATGAGCAAAATCACAGGATGTCCATACGAGCGAAATCAGCTCGGTGGGCATTTTGGTCCATTTTATTCCGAATTTCAGTGTCAAACTTTCAGGGATTTAATTATGTCCAATTATCTACAGTCTGTGAAAAATTGAGCAAGTTTTGTCCGATAAATCTCGATCTGATGAAGAAAGAAGGTGTAGAAGTAAGAAATCTCGATGAATTCCAGCTAATCTCTGCAGAATTCCTCCTCCTGAGCTCTGATACCAATTGTAGGATCGTGATCTGACCCGAATGAGTCATTCAGAGGAGCTTTACTCTGTTTCAGGTGCGGAATAACAAGAAACAAAGCTAGAAACAGCTGATTCTTCACTTTAACTACTGATTGTATTGATTGGAAAGCAATTACACTCAGTCTTCACACCGGCAGCACCTCGGTATGGAATACAAGAACATTGTTATAGATTTCTCTCAAATGACCCCTATATATACTATCCAGATTTCGCTCCAGATGACCATCTGACCACATAAGCGAAATCAGCTATTGTGATTTCACCTGAAATCACCTGTCTGGTACTATGAGCGAAATCAGCTCCTAAAACACATATACTCTCATTTTTTCTCATAAAACGTGCCCTAATCTATACAATGCAATCTAAGACTCGATCCAAGACGAAGTCGACAGATGTAGTGCACCAACAACGGTTCACTGATGTGATAGCTCTATCCGACCAAGTCGCTCCGAGCTCATTCTAAAGCACATTTCACTAGATTCAAGGCCATTTTCGTAAGTTTTCTTCCTAAATCTTGTACTTCCATCATCACTACACACTTTCTCATCATCTTCTCCATCAAAATTACTGTTTTTCACCATGAAATCACCTGATTTGGACTCCTTGAAGGTGACGTCATCTCGGTTTTCTTGAAGAAACTGTTTGGTGACTTCATCTCATCAAGATTGGTTCAGATCTAAAGGATTTCCACATTATTTTACACGAATCTCAACAAAAATTCAACATCTATCAACTGATTTCTACTCTTCTTCAACTTTTCTTCACTTTTACTAAGAACCGATGGAATCTAGACTCGTTCAGGCTCTCTACTCATACTCTAGTTGAGAACCGGTCTGAGAACGAATTTCCACTGAAGAGACGACCGATTCACGGGTTGAAGATGAAACTCCATCAAGAACAGTTGAGTCTGGTCGAGTGGGGTGATTCCCATCCGATCGGCTGAGCTGGACTTGGTACGGTTTTCGTTGTTTGACAACGTCGTCACGCCGTCTCCGTTAAACTTCAAAGCTTTTAACTGGGAAAATTTTACAAAATTTTCAAAACAACAGATCACCCAAATCGAATAGCCATCCGATCGAATGACCATCCGATCGAATGACTATTCGACCAGGTGACTTGTCTTTTATAAACTCTCAACACTTAAAAGATTTGATCAAACTTTAAACTTCAAGTCCCTTGATCGAATAACCATCCGATCGAATGGTCATCCGTCTGGATGACTTGATTTATACTACAACGAAAACTTCAAAAGTTTCAGATCAATTCAAACACACTCAATCAAACGAATGACCAACCGTTCGAATGGTCATCTGTCCGGATGACCATCCGTCCGGATGATCATCCGATCAACTCACCATTCGACAGTTATCTCATCCGACGCACTGTTACACACTGTTCAACGCTCACGCTACTGATCTATGCTCATACTAACTCTAAGCGCTCCCTTCAATCCAATACAATAGGTGTTTAGCAAACTACGGAGTACGGTGAGTATGCTCGAACCCTTTTTTCGCTAAACGCACTTTTCGATGTCACATACGTTATATATATCAAATCACATCAACTCACAACGCAAACATTTTTAATACTAACCACTCTCGCATGTTATACGTGACTCGATGAATGCTTGAATGTTATATTTACACAGTGATTGTTGCCTGACACCTTAGCAACGTTAGTACTATAGTTTGGACTCAGCACCTGTCGTGGACAGGGGTTGTTAACGATTTTTATTCACATGGTGACAGCGGTGATAATGTGTTGCGCATTCTACACTCGCAGTCATGTCGGTTGCATATGTCATTGTCGATAGCTTACCTGATTCACCTTTCTACGTGTTACATGCAGGTTATGCGTAAACTCTTTCGCTACTATATGCTACTCAAACTTGTATACTCACCTTTACACTCTGTGTATTGACTTTATTTTAACGTATGTGACAGGTTGATTAGGATGTTATGTCTGCTGTGATGAAACGAAGTAGGAGGTTTAGAAACAAACTAAATAAATCTGAGTTGTCGGAACAGTACTTTGTTTTTGAGACTATTATCTGTAATGACTGTTTATGCTTTCTATATATTAATGGTATGGGACATTATTGCTAAATATATCGTCACTAATATTTATTATGGATTCTCTTAAACAATCTGTTTTGCTCAGTGCCACGCCCCGATGTTTCCGCCATCGGTTGGGGTGTGACAGATTGGTATCAAAGCCATAACTATAGGGAATTAGGAAGGACATGACCTAGTCCGGGTCTTGATGTCTTAGAACTGACCTAGTATATAGTCTAAGCACCAACAGACCGCCTGGTGCGAACCCGGTAGGGGTTTTGCACGAGCTTACTCTTATTACTCTCGCTAAAACTACATTTTTGTGCGTACACCGCATACTACAAGTTCGTGCAAGAACGACCTTCCCAAAGGTCGAACACTACTACTGCCTTAGGAAAGCCGAGCTGACACAACACACCCGATTTTCGAAACACTCGCATAACACAAAAGAGCGATTTTGTCGAGAATAGGTGTGAAAACCAAGAACTCTCGAAAAGACCGCTCACTCTACGCATATTTTTACTCTTAGCACGAGAATCTTTCGTTGAGTCAGGAGGGAAATCCATATCTCGACGAAAATTATCTCTCTCTATCTCATGGCGTTGCCACACTGTTGGGAATGAAAGTCGTTAAGTTAGGGGTGAAACCCGCATCTTAATGACTTGTTCCGCTCTCTATTTTGATTTTTACAAAACTCTCACCAAAGTCTTGATGGATTCCAAATGACGCGAGTCACGTAGTAACCGAAAGGAAGCATGTCGTTCGCCCTGATTGCGGCGATAGCACAGTCTATTAGGCCAAAGTGTGCACTCGGGGTCATTGTGAATAGTCGAATCACTTTGGGTAGTCGATACCTAACACCCAAGGTACTCTGTTTCGATTCTGAGCTCGCAGCCGCTGATTCTTCGATTTTATGTGCCTTTATGTGTTTAAATGTTTATATGTCTCGATTTTGGAGGCTTTATACGCTTTATCCGCTCTTCGCTTTACTAAACGCGCACGACTTACACAGCACACTTAGCTCAAAACGCTAACAATCGCAGACAAACTATGAACTCTCGTACGCTACTCGCTATCACGCTACGCAAAAAGCAGTTTTGAAAGATAGGTGAATACGTGCAAAATATGTAGGTGAATACGTGTAAAATGTGTGCTTACGTGGACTACGTGCTTCTGTGCTTACGTGCTTATGTGCCTACGTGGACTATGTGCCTATGTGTTATGTGCCGACGTGCTCATGTGCTTTACCTAGTAATAATGATAAGTATGATGGTTAAACGCTAAACTTTTTCAAGACCCGATATAATCGAATCTCGTATAAATCATACGACGATGTCTGCTGTAGACAATGTCTTCCCTTGGTTCTCACACTCGCCGAAACGCTCAGAGAAGCAGAGATGACAAGCGCATTGCTTCTCTCGTTGCCAAGGAAATGGCTAAAGTCATACCTCAGATCATCAGTGAGATCAGTGAGGTCAGTAGCAAGTCGTCTGTCGAATCAAAAAGCGACTCGCCCAAAAGCTCCTTTCAGCTTTAAACAATTCAAGGCATGTGGTCCTACTAACTTCACTGGTGAAGACGGACCCAGTGCTATGTTTCAGTGGTTTGACTTGATTGAAGTCACCCTTCGTTAAAGCGGATGCCCAGACAACCTCCACATTATGAATGCTACTGGAGTCTTCCAATCTAGGGCACCGGACTTGTGGACTGCTGAACGCAACAGGCGCGGTAATGATGCAGCTTATGGACTCTTTGGGAGGAACTGAAGGAAGTCATGATGAAATAATTCTTTCCCCCACATGAACTCCAGAAGCTGGAAAACAAGTTCTGGGGTATCAAAAAAGAAGGAGGTGACAACGCTGGTCTCACCGCTCGCTTCAAACAGCTCAGTATTATCTGTCCTGGTCAAGTGTCAATGCCTGACATCACGATCAAGAAATACATTCATGCTCTACCCGATTGTGTTCAAGCGGCTAAACCTGCTACCATTGAGGAAACCTTCCAACTCGCCACTGAGATCAATGATAAGCGAGTTTTGGCTGGTTATTTCAAAACCTCAACCAAGAATCTCAACCAAGTCACTGCTACTCCTACTACTCCCGCTACTGAACCCGCAACACCTCAAGTCTCGAAGTCTTCATGCCAGAATCACAAACGCATGGGTAACAACAACAAGAACTGGCTGCAACCGCCGCTCCTCTTAACACTGTACCCGTCCAACCCAACTAGAACCAGAACCGACAAGTCGCAGCACCTGTGACCAACGCACCGCCTGCTAAGCATGCGTATACTGGTCCTCATCCTTTGTGCCCTACCTATACCTATCATCACCCAGCTGGGATAGCTTGTCGTTTCTGTGTCCACTGCAATCTCTACGGACACTTCACAGCAAACTGTCTGTAACAACCCGACTTTTGAAGTCAAAGTACAAGTCAAAGTTAAAGTCAAAGGAAGAAAAGATTGCTAATCAGATCTGTCCTTTCTGACTTAGTTATTGCTTGTACTCTCTGACCTCGATAATCGATACGTTAGTTGACGCTATTTGTTTTACGATATGTAATATGTGAAGTAACAATGCGATAAACGCAATTAAACGCTAATCAACTTAACGCTATTACATCGCTATCACATCACAACTCGAATCGCAATTATTGATATTGTCTATGTGTGTGTGTCATTATGTACTTACTTGTGTGTGCTATTATGTGTTACTTGTGCATATTTATATATGTTTTGAGGTGTTATTCGCAACACAAACACAACTTTATCACATCGCAGTCAAATCGCGAACGCTAAATGCAAATTTAAGTACTTGTACATTGTTATGTGTTAGTAATGTTATTTGTGTAACTATTGTTTAATACTATCGCATCGCTTACTCGCAACTCGCTTAAACACAACGCAATGCTCAACGCACGAAACGGAAATCAGAAACTAACTCGCACGCGTCGTCCGATCGAACGATCGTTCGAATGGTCATCCAACTGGATGACTATCCGATCGGATGGCTATCTGATCGAAAGGCCATCCGACCCGTCAAACCTACACCGCCTCTTCACCTACCCCTATAAATACTCAGCAGTCACATCAACTGTTCACCTGATGTGACAGCTCCCTCCGACCCACGCACTCTCAGGCTACTTTCTCTCGATTCCTCGCGATTCTTGTAAGTTTTCATCTCAAATATTGTACTTCCTTAATCTTTACACACTTTTCCATCAATTTCACCAACAAATCTCACATTTCCACCATGGAATCCTTTGATTCGGGTTGTTCTAAGGTGATGTCATCATGGAGTTCTTATGAACATTGAAGTGTGACATCATCTCATCAAGAATCGCTCAGATCTAAAGGATTTCTACACTATTTTACACAAATCTCAGAAGATTAAAAGAGTTGAAAGATATTTTCATAACTTTTCTTCCACATTCTTTTACACTCTCTCACTCAAACCCGTTAGAATCTGGACTCGTTCGGGCCCTCTACTCATTTTCTAGTAGAGAACCGATCTGAGAATGGATTACTACCGGATAGACGACCGATTCACGGGTTGAACATGAACTCCGTCAAGAACTATTGAAGGCTAATCGAACGGGGTGATTCCCGTCCGATCGGATGAGATGGACTTGAGGTGATTTCCGTTGTTTAACACGTCGTCATACCGTCTCCGTCAATCCGCAAACTTTTCAACTTAACTATTTTTACAATTTTTCAAACGAAAAAGTCGCTCAAACGAATAGCCGTCCGATCAGACGACCATCCGATCGAACAACTATTCGACCAGGTGACTTGTGATTTTCAACACTTAAACAATTTTCAACTTCAAAGAATATCAGCCTTCCAAACGAATCACCATCCGATCGAACGACTATCCGTCCGGATGGCTGGACATATAATGACATTTCTCACTTCTCAAAATGCTACAACAAAAACTTCAAAGTTCAAAGCTCTACACAAACACTCTCACTCCATCGAATGACCCTCCGACCGAATGGCCATCCGTCCGGATGACCATCCGTCCGGACAATCATCCGACAGAACCACCATCCGTCCCTCATCTCACCCGACACTATTTTACACGTTGTTCAACACTTATACTGTCGTACTGTGATCAGGCTAACTCTCCAGCGCTCCCTTCAATCCAAGACTGTGTTTATTTATTAAAGACGATATGTGAGTATACTCGATCCCTTTTTGCTTAACGCACTTTTGGGTGTTACATACGTTACCTATATCAAATCACACCGACACACAACGCAATCACTTTTTATACACTAACCGCTATCGCATGTTATACATGTTATTCGATGAATGCTTGTATGTTATGTTTACACAGTGATTGTTGCCTGGCACCTTAGCAATGATAGTACTATAGTTTGGACTTAGCACCTGTCGTGGACAGGGTTGTTAAGGGTATTTCTTCACGTGTAACAGTGGTGATATGTGTTGCGCATTCTTCAACTCGCAGTCATGTTTGTGTATATTTCATTGTCGATAGCTTACATGCTTCACATTTCTAAGTGTTACATGCTAGTTATGCGTAAACCGCTTTCGCTACTATTATGCTATCAAACTTATATGCTCACCTTTACACTATGTGTATTGACTTTATTTTAACGTATGTGACAGGTGTTTAGGATGCTTGCTAGGGGAGTCTAGAAACAAACTAAATAATTTATGAGTTGTCGAAACAATTATTTGTCTTTGAGAACTATGTCTGTAATAACTGTTTTACTTTATATGTTATGGTATGGGACATGACGTTAAATATTTGGTAATTATAGTTGTTATGGATTCTCCTGGACAATCTGTTTCGCTCAGTGCCGCGCCCAAATGTTTCTACCATCGGTTGGGGTGTGACAGATTGGTATCAGAGCCATAATTATAGGGAATTAGGCAAGACTCGACCTAGTCCAGGTCGATGTCTTAGAAACGACCTAGTCTATAGTCTAACAACCAACAGACGGACTTGTGCAAACCCAGTAGGGGTCTTGTACAAGCTTACTTGATACTCTCGCACGAACTCGCGCAAACTACATAGCCTTTCCTAGGGCTGACACCACACACACACACGATTTTCGAAAACAAACGAATGATTGGGTCGAGATTAGGTGTGAAAACCGCAAACTCTCGACTGAGATCGCTCGCCCGACGGGCATTTTTACTATAAAACTCGAGAAATTGTGTTGAGTCAGGAGTGAAATCCATATCTCAACGAAGTTCTCCCTCTCTATCTCGTGATTCTATCACACAAACAGGAATGCAGTCGTTAAGTTAGGTGTGAAACCCGAATCTTGATAACTTGTTCCACTCACTATTTGGTTTTACAAAGCACTCACAAAAGTCTCGATGGATTCCAACGACTCAATTCGCATAAAGACCGAAAGGATGCGTGCCATTCACCGTATGTCGGTGAGAGAGCACAGTCTATTAGGCTAAGGCGTGTACTCAAAGTCCTTGAGAATAGTCGAATCACTTTGGGTAGCCGATGTCTCGCACCCAGACATTCTGTTTCGATTCTGAACTCGCAGCCGCTGACTCTGTGAATTATCGATTTTATGTGTGATTTTATGTGTTTTAGGCGGTTTTATGTGTTTACATGTTTCGATTTTGGAGACTTATTTGATTTTCGCTTTGATAAACACGCACAACTCGCACTGCACACTTATCTCAACATGCTAACAAATCGCATGCTATGTCACTTGTTATGGGTGAAATTCTGAGCCCATATCCTGAATAATATCTTGAATTATATCTTGACTATATGATAAATATTCATACTCAGGATGCTGACTCAGGATATTGGTAACATCCTGGTATGGTATCCTGAGGATTACTAACGGGTTATGTGCAGGAGTACGAGTTCAAGTTTACAAAGTTCATGAAGACCTCTTCCCCTGAAGACTCGGTCCAAGTTGTTCGAAGAAAGACGTTGAGGCCGCTTTACTTGGTCTCCAACGTTAACTAAAGAATATTCGGTGGCATCCCTCATTTGTAGGAGATTTTGTTTTCTTTTCTCAGCTATAAATAGACAGATAAACCAGATCAAATAGGACACCACACTCACTACTCTCGAACTCTTCTATTCTCTCTCGCAACTTTCACTTTCTGAAAAAGCATTGTAAGACTTAGTAGCAATCTGGTTAATATCCTTCACTGTATCCTAACATTTGAAGTAATAAGAAGAACAAGCCAGCTGCGATTGTCAGGTCACGAGGTTTTGTGCCGGCGATCTAGATTGATCAAGGGCTTTCCTCGTACATCTCGTGTCACCCTTTACTTTTTGCTCATTGTTTGATTATAGATATAGCTCGATTTCCTGAGCTATATCCTGAAACTGTTTTTGCAAACAACAAACTCAACATATTTTCGATACACATTCTCAGCACACTACCTCACTTAACTAATTTGATCACTAAATTTCTTAGGTAATTTTGACCAAAACAATTTGGCGCCCACCATGGGGCAAGTGGTGCTATTTCTTCTAAAAGCTTTTGCAAAATCATTACTTGGTTTTCTATTTTCAAAACTTTTTGCTACACTATTTTCAATGGCCTCAAGATCAAACATGAGCTCTTCTACCGTGTCTGCTACAACCTCTGCAACAATTGGTTCAGTGCTTCCACCACCTTCTCCAAGGACGCAAGCCTCTTCGCAACCTCAGGATATTATCCCTACTCGGAATGTTCAGGGATCTGCTCCTATTTTGGCCTCTAATGATGAAATTCTTGCTTTATTTGGTAGTATATAGGAACAGATGAAGCAACAGCAGGAGACCAGCTAAATGCTGATGAGAGAGATACAACTCTTGAAATCCAGCTCAAGCAGGCCCGCTGAGGATACTGTCACTCCCTAGCCCAGAGCTTTAAACTTCAGTTCTGCAGTATATACTGAGGATAACAGGGGGAATATTGTGCCTAGCCATTCCCAAAGTCATATTCCTGAGATACCCTCCTCAGTTTGGGTTGTGAGAAGTTCAGGATATGCTTCAGGATATGGCCAGAATCCTCAGACTGGTAACGTATTTAATAAAAATAATACTCTTGCTACTAATGGTATTGGATCTTTGTAGGATGCAGATATGACATCAGCACTTTCCAGGGAGCTTCAGAAGTTAAAGGACATGATATCCAGTGTACCTGGAGTAGTCCAGCCGATCCAGAAGTATCCCAGGATAGCCACAAGATATCTTGGTTTGCACACCCTATATGTGATGCTGAGATCCCAAAAAGATTTCAAACCCCCAACATGAAGCTCTATGACGGGAACACGGATCCTGATGAGCATATTGCCCAGTATAGGGAAAGGATGGAAATCAACCCTATTCCTCCAGATCTCAAGGAAGCATGCCTCTACAAGGGTTTTGGTTCTACCTTAACATCAGCCTTAAAATGGCTCTTAAACTTTCCTCCTCATTCAATTACATCATTTGCTCACTTAGTCAATTTATTTAATAGTCAATTTTCTTGCAGTCGAAGTTTTGAAAAACTAACCAGTGATCTCTACAAGATAACTCAGGGATTTCAGGAATCCTTGAGAGATTATGTGAACAACTTTAGCCGGGAATCTCTAGATATCCCATTCTTGATGTTGCAACAGCTGTGCAGGCTTTCAAGATGGGATTGCAAAAAGATTCTCAGTTTTACCAAGATCTTGTAATGAACCCATGCAGGAACCTAGATGAAGCTCGGAACAGGGCTTTAAGATATATTCAGCTGGAGGATGACAAAAAGATGTAAGAGAGGATGAATTCATCCACAACCTATGAGTCAACCAATAGGAAATCAGAATCCTCGTACAAACCATATCGCTCTAAGCCATATGGCAGGAATGATAGCAAGAAAGTGAATGTTGTTGAAGACGAGGATCCTGAGGAGTATCCTGAATTGTCAGAATATTGTTTTTCTGTTAATATACCTGAACTGATGTATGCTATGCAGGGTTTAGGAGACAAGGCAATGTGGCCTAGGAAGAACCAACAAAAAGCTGATTGTAAGGATAAGTCCAAGTAGTGTGCCTTCCATGAGAATTTCGGACATGTTACCGAGGACTGCATTGCTCTAAGGAAAGAAATAAGCTATCTCCTGAGCAAGGGATATCTGAAGGATCTCCTGGGAAGAAAGAAGAATAAGGGTCAGGATACTGAGAAGGATCCTGAACGAGCAGCATCACCTCCTACGGATGCCAAGATAATTAACTTTATCTCAGGAGGATTCGACATTTGTGGGACTTCATATTCTGCAGCCAAAAGACATGAAAAGGAGGCTAAGGCCGAAAGGGGAGATAAGCCAACCAGGATGACGACCCTCATGACTGATAAAGTGATCACCTTCGACAGTGATGACAGAGATATTGTCCAGGATCCTCACCATGATGCTCTGGTAATAACATTATATGTGGCTAACCATTTTATACGTAGGATACTGGTGGATAATGGCACCTCCGTCAACATAATTCAATTAGAGACATTGAAGAGGATGAATGTATCCCTGATGGATATCACTTCAAAGTCCACTGTACTTGTTGGGTTTAGTGGAGAGGCTAGGAATATTGTGGGAGAGATAAAGTTACCAGTATATGTTGAAGGGGTCAACTCAATGCAACGCTTTTGTGTGATGGACTCCTTATCCTGCTATAATATTATATTAGGTAGGCTGTGGATCCATGATATGAAAGCTGTGCCGTCAACCTATCATCAATGCATCAAGATCCCTACTCCTTGGAGGGTTGTCAAAGTGGATAGTGATCAACAGGAAGCAAAGGAGTGTTACTCATCCTCGATGAAATCCTCAACCAAGCCTAATGTAGCATAGCAATTAAAGATGTGAGCCCATTATATCGTGGAGGCTTCAGAGCAGGATGTAAAGAAAATTATCCTGGATCAGGATAATCCAGATATCTCGATGCTCGTAGGAACCAACATCCCTCTGGATATTGAGGATCAATTGACTAAGTTTTTGAAATGCAGGATGTCAACATTCGCGTGGAAACACGAGGATATGACAGGTATTTCCAAAGATATTATAACTCATAAGCTCGGAATTGACAGGTCATTCAAGCCTGTCCAACAAAAGAGAAGGAAGTTTGCTCCGGAACGAAATATAATTATTCAAGAAGAAGTAGAGAGGTTATTGAAATCCAAGATCATCAGGGAGGTCAAATTTCCGAGGTGGCTAGCAAATGTAGTTGTGGTGCAAAAGAAAAATGGGAAATGGAGAGTTTGTGTGGATTACACAGACTTGAACAAAGCATGTCCCAAAGATCCATTTCCTCTACCTCATATTGACTCAATGGTGGATGCTACTGCCGAACACGAGATGTTAACCTTCATGGATGCATCCTCAGGATTCCAGCAGATCCAGATGGAACCTTCGGACCAGGAGGATGCTGCTTTCATGACACCAACAGGTATTTATTGTTATACTGCTATGCCTTTGGGTTTGAAAAATGCAGGTGCAACGTACCAAAGATTGGTGAACATGATGTTCAAAGACAAGCTGGGGGACACCATGGAGGTATACATCGATGACATGGTAGTAAAATCTAAGAAAGCTGAGGATCACCTCCAGGATATTAAGGGAGCATTTGATATCATGGATCAATATAACATGAAGCTAAATCCTGCCAAGTGCCATTTTGGAGTGGGGGCAGGAAAGTTTTTAGGATATATGGTGACTAAAAGAGGGATAGAAGCGAGCCCAGAACAGATCAAAGCCATCTTGGATATCAAGTCGCCTTCCAACATGAAAGATGTACAAAGACTGACGAGACGAGTAGCAGCATTAAACAGGTTTATCTCAAGATCCCCGGAAAAATGCAAAGAATTTTACGATATCCTTAAGAAGAATAAGAAATTCAAATGGGGAGGGAAGCATGAAGCAGCCTTGCATGATTTGAAGCAGTATCTTTCAACTGCACCTCTATTGATGAAGCCTGAGGATGGTTAACCATTATCCCTGTATCTCACAGTATCAGGGAATGCTGTAAGTGTTGTTCTTGTAAAGGATCATGAAGGTCAGCAGTATCATGTCTATTATGTTAGTAAAAGTTTATTAGTTGCTAAAACTAGATATTCTCATTTAGAAAATTAATATTAGCCCTAGTTATGGCATCAACAAAACTTAGACATTATTTTAAAACACATAGGATCCATGTTAAAACCAACTATCCTGTTAAAAATGTGCTTAGGAAACCTGAGATGTCAGGCAGAATGGCTAAGTGGTTAGTAAAACTAAGTGCCTATGATCTAATATATGAACCTAGAAATGCCATAAAGTCTCAGGCTTTAGCTGACTTTGTGGCTAATTTTAGTAGTGATATTCAAAATGAAGTAGACCTAGAAGTTCAACAACTAGGAGAAACCTCAGAATCCTAGACATTATATACAGATGGTGCATCTAATGTTAGAGGTGTAGGACTGGGTATACTACTAAAATCGCCATAGGGGGACATATTACCTTAGGCTATTAGATGTGAATTTCCTGCCACTAATAATGAAGCCGAATATGAAGCTTTGATCGCAGGGTTAGAGTTGGCTAGAAACATGAATATTAAGAGTTTGCAAGTATATGTTGATTCCGTGTTAATTACTAATCATTTTAATGGATCCTACGCAGTCAAAGGTGAGAAGTTAATCGAGTATCTCGAAATTCTCAAAAAATTAGCAGGATATTTCGATGTTTTTACACTTGAACAGGTACCGAGAGAAGATAATGCTGAAGCAGATGCCTTGGCGAACCTAGGATCATCAGTCAGAATACCTGAAGGAAACCAGATGTCACACCCCAAAAACGTCGCAACAGAATATTAAACGCAGTGGTGACAGAAGTCGGTGCCCATTTATACCTTGTCGGACGATGCACTTCGTTTATTGGACATTTTGACATACTTAAAACATAAGTATTAAACATCACATTTTTAAAAGTCACGACACAACCACATAAGTTAAGTTGTTTTGATCCTCGCGGATCTTATTACAAACGTCCCAGATAGTTTAAAAGTTGTCCAACATATTTAAACATAACAACATGCATCATCAAACATAAGATACGCCATCATTTCCCGAAGCCGAACTCAAGTACCTGTAGAACACGTTAAAATCAAGTGTCAACACAAAAGAAGGTGAGTTCACTTATTCGTTTACTAACAAATTTTATTCCAAGGAAAACTTTCTATTTCGGTGTTTATTTAAAAACATCCATTTAATTCTTAGAAAGTCCATTTTACTTTCTTAACAAAATCCATAGGCCTTCTGTCGCAGTTTCTCGAACCCGACAATATTGTTACTGCCCAAGTTTTGTATATTAAATTATTGCGTCAATTTTCAGACTCATATGTTAGCTAGACGATACGAACTATATATTAACCAAGCAGGGATAATCAATGCTAGACAATAAACAGAATCAAAATTCGTCGCTTGACTTGACACGGGGTGACCGGTCACGATGGGGTTGTCAACTCGATAGATCTACCAACAATTCCTCGCGTACATTACTTAAATGATTAAACGACATCATGGGCGCATGGTTCTTTCTCGATGAACAATATGATGTCTGCCTCACGTACAATATATATATCCTACTAATATGACAATTTAATACACGATGTTGTACGAATCCCCTGAAATCCCCGACGAAATGTAAGCCTATGCTGATATTTACTCTCTTGAGACCAAGCAATATTCGTACCAACTACACGGTCGTTTTTCCCCCAAACACCGTGCATAATCCCGTTTCTACCCGAAACATATTTATTCTTCAAAACCATTTCATCCCGAAATATATATATATATATATAATTTCCCAAAAATCCATATATTTTCAATGAAAATATATAATTTATATCAAAAGGTATGTTTTATTTCAAAAACATTGTTAAACCAACATGTTGGCGTGTTCTACCCCCAAAATATATATAAAGCAGTAAAAAGAGGGGTTTAGTGACACTCACCTTTGGGTGCGTATTTTAAATATCGCAATCCTAGAGATTGATTTTCTACACGTCCTAATATAGGAATGATTCTAAATCAATATACATAACATAAAATCCTAAGTTTCTTCGTTTATATATATATATATATATATATATATATATAGGGTTGGGTTCATTTCAGAACTCTAAATAATTGCAGAACTTTCAAAACTTTAAATAAACAACATTTTTATTTAGTTTTTTTAATTTTTAGAGCACTTCTATCACTTTTTCCATATATTTTTATGATTACATACATGTTAAAAGTATTTTTGGTATGTAATTTTATGATTACACATATGTAAACTGGTTTTTTTACGTATATGTAATTAGTTGTTACACATGTTGGTCCCTCAGATAGGATCTCCTTCTTCGAAACTTAGTTGAATCGGATATGATTAATGCGCGGAATTCATTGAATCACACAACAGATATACGAGAACAAATTCAACTCTGAATTACTGTCTGATCTTCTATTGATTGAATATGAAAGTGTCAAAAGTTACAAATGAGCTGATCGAGCAACTATTTATAGGCATAGTCAGGATAGAGTGAGTGCTGGCCGATCGGTTGGGCTAGCCGATCGGCTGACCGGTTGTTTGATCGAACATGCTGTTCGATCGGTTTGCCTGTTCGATCGGCTGGGCTAGCCGATCGGTTAGCATGGTCAACAAAAGTCAACATTTAACAAAATAACGCACCATATCCTGACTTGCTTTACAAACATACAAACATAAACTATTCACAAATATACAAAACATGACTACATGCTGACGGAAGCTACAGACGTTATTGTACTAACAGACTCCCCCTCGGATGTAGCTGTAGTTCCTTCCAGCATAGTCTTCAGTTCTTCCTATTCCTTCTTCTCTCTTTGGCCTTTTGCCTCCTCTTTTCTTCTCTTTCTTCTAACATTTTTTTGTCTCTTGTGTCTACCTTCAGTCATCCACCATTTCCTGTATTCTGGGTCACCATCACGCTTTCGCTCCCATTTTGGAATTTTGTTTTCTTCAGATTCTATTGGCGTCTGATCAGTTGGTGGCACATACCCCATTCTTCGTCTACCCAGCTCAGCAGCTCTTTTTGCTATCTCCTTTGATCTTTAACTTCGCTTGTACCTCTTCAAGAACTCATCAATTTCAATGTTTCTCCATTTGCTCTTCCAATATCTACCAGAATTGATGTCTTGAGCGAAGCAAACATCAACTATCGATTGATACTGCATTGCTTGAGCTTTGTCTCTCTTTTCGTAAACAATCTTGTTAAGAAATAAGCAATCGATGTCTTTCTTCGAGCAATTTACAAGCCACATTGGATCCAATATACTGATTCTTCTAGATTCTCCAGTGGACTTGTCAAAAAGAGATATTACTGCCTCAGCCGTTGTTTCATTGTAAAACCATCCTTGAAATATATCATGAAAATCTTGCTCGATGGCTCTAAGAAGCATGTTCTTCAAACACTTTGGTAGCTTAACATCCAAAGTTGTATCTTTCTCTCCGTTTTCCAGAATTCTGACAATCTGCTTCGGATATTGTGGCTTCCAATCAGGATAACCATTCATTGCTTGCAACTTGATGTAGTTCCACAGATCTTGATCATGTAGACGAACTTCAGACCAAAGTAGAACTGTCTAATGTTCTTTGTCTTTACCAATTCATCCACATCCCACCACGGTAGAGAAGCAATATCAGATAAGAACTCGAAGTATTGAACTCCTTCTTCTCTCCTGATAGCATACACTTTCAGATCTTCAAGATATCCCCATGATAAATATCTCCCCATGACAGATTTTTGCTGTGAGTGAAGTACTGAAGGGCTCTAAGATTCTTTCTTTCTTTAGGCATGTTCTTGAACCATTTCTTTCTTTCTTCTGCAGAAATTTCTCTCGGAACAGTACAGGAACACCTTCAGTGGAGATCTTTTCAACAATCTTTCTTTTAATCTCGTCTACATTTCTGTCTTTGAACATCTCAGCAAATGAAGGAAATGTCTCATCAATCCCAGCATAATGAAAATCAATTTCATCTTCAGATGAATCTGAAGCGTCTTCAACAATCACATCATCATAATGATCTGCTTCAAATGCATATCTGGGCTCGAAGTCTTTAGCTGGTGACTGAGGAATTTCATCCTCAATATAAAACTTGAACTTTCCTTCTTCCAACCCCATTTCCTCTAGCATTTCAGCTCTGGTTCTTCTAACCTCAACCTCTCCTTCTTGTGGAACATTTAAGTAAATAACAGTTGGGTTTGAGAGTAGTACCTGATTAACATGTTGTTTTCCAGATGATGATGCTTCATTTTGTACGTCATCCTCTTGCTCATTAATCTCATCATTCTATAGCTCTTCAATTCATTCTTGAGCAATTGGATCTTTGACTAATAACCCGGAAGCACCTTGATCATTGTCATCATCATCTTTATCATCTTTATTATTTCCATCATCAGGCTTATCATCCATTTTATCATCAACATTATCTTCATCGTCCTCTTCTTCATCTCCAAACATCTCTTCATCAAAATCTTCATCAACTATCTCTCCACGAACTATCTTTCCCTTTCTTTTCAGATCATAAAACTTTAGAAGTCGAGCCACTTCTTTCGCATTGTATGGCACAGGATAGGCATTACCAACAAGTACAAATTGTTGTGTCTTCCACTCTAGCAACAACACTACTCTTGCTTTTCTTTTTCTTTGAATAACATCAACCCTTCGAAGAATATTCTCAATATCAACAGGTTCAGAAGACTCACCAACAATCATGAAGTCTGGTTCCTGAACTTCTTCAGCTTCAACCATTTCTTGATCATCTTCAACTATTTCTTGTTCTACAATTTCAAACATTTCAATATCTTGTTGTGATGAAGAGCCACCAATATCAGGTTGACTTGATGATCCACCAGCTTCTTGAGTATCATCAATCACACCTTTGTTCTTTTGTGTAGCTTCTTCAGCTAAACGTCTTTCACGTTCTAATCTCCTTTCTTCAGCTCGTTTCACTTCTATTTCATTGAATGCAGCATGAACATCCACCTTCAAATGACTTTCCATGACAGAGTATAGCATATGAAGTTGTTCATCTTTTACCACCTTATCTGCTTTCATAGCTTCCATCTCTAACTTGATTGCCTTCATTTCATTTGATGAAGCTTCACTCATTTCACTGAGAAGCTGATTGAGTGTTTGATTCACACCTTCCAAGTTCTTTATCTTGACATTCAATAAAGAGATCTCTAATGTCAACAATTCAAACAATTTAGAATTATCATGAGCTTCATCCTTCATTTTGTTCATTGTTTCTTCTTGCTTTATCAACGCCTCTCTACCTTGATCATGCGCTTTCATCAATTGATCAACTTGTTTCTTCAGAATATCACGTTCCAGTTCTGTTTTAGCTTTTTCTTTCACCAGCTTGTTGACCTTTTGAACTAATTCTTTGACTGCTTGATTATTGAACATGTCGTAGTCTTCTTCAGGAATATCTTCTGTGTAAAATCCTGTTGCTTCTGGAAATCCTTCAAACATGTAATCAATCTTTTCTTTTAGTTGAGATGATTCTGGTTTGTCTTGTAGAGGAGGACGTGGACTAGCAGCTTTGAACCCCGTGACTTCTACATAATCATCACCACCTGTTTCTTTTTCAGCTACTGGTTCTTTTGGTAACTCAACACCTTGTGTCTTTTCTGTCTGAATGTGCTTTTTTGTCTTTCCTCCCTTTTCTTTTGATGGTTCGGCACCAGCTTTCTTTGCTCTAACATTTCTTGGGATTACACCAGCTTGAACTGCCTTTCGTTTCTTTTCTTGTTTCTTTGGTTGATCTGGTACATAAGGTGAATCTTCTTCATCTGATGTTTTCTTCTTCTTTAAAGGTTTCTTTTTTAGCTGTGCTTTACCCCTTCCAAGAGTTGCTGGATCTAATTCAGATTCAGATTGAGTTGCTTCAGAATCATCTTCACTTGAACTTCCCTGAGCTTCAATCTCTAGTTCAACTCTTGTAATCTTCTCAACATGAGCACTCGATCCTTGACCTTGTTGTGCTGCAGCTTCCTCATTCTTTTTCATATAACTTTCAAATGATTGGTTTAGAAGATCAGCTCCTTGTTCAATGACCACCGATGGCTCTAAGACAGTTTCATCAATCAGTCTCTGCTGTGGCTCCCCAGAAGACCCTACAAAAACAAGTATTAACAGAGACGTTAGAAACATTTAATAAACATAAATTCTAACTGTCTTAAGGCTCCCCCTTTCACTATACCCTTATCTCCATCCTTAGGAATGATAATTGCAGGGGATGACTTAGGTGTTCTCTTCCTTTTTCCATCTCTCACACACCACCATCTAGTCTTCTTTTCAGCGAACTCGCTCATCTTTTCATTTTCATTATCTGAATCACTGTTATCATGCCTCCACTTTTCATTCTCAGGAGCAACATAGTCTTTATCTTTGATTCTGCATATCATTTGCTTTGTCTTTGCATCCTTTTCCTTGGTGATTCTTCCAATTGTAATATAGTTTACGCTGCTCAGCTCCATGACATCATCATTGTCCTTTGGAAGATCCTTGATCTTATCATTGATTAACATCATTATAAATCTAGGGTACATGATGTATCTGTCTCCTTTAGCCTGGGATTTCTCCTTCATATACTCAAATATCACTTGAGAAATGTTGTACTTTCTATTCAATACTAGGATGGCTATGAAGTTCATGATGTAATCTGGTACTTCATCATATGCTCCTTTTCTGTGAGACATCGAATGCACCATGCAATGCATCAAGTACCGGTAAGCCTTTGAGAAATTCCTTTTGAGCATTTTTCCATTTATATGCCCAGTGAATCCCATTCTACACCACAACCCTTTGACAAGACGTTCTGACATGATTGTTGGATCATCATCAGAATCCTGCAAATCAAGAACTCTCCTAACATCTTCAACACCAAACTCAAATGCCACATCTATATCCTTTCCAGCTTGGTCCTTCTTTCTTAACACTGCATGTATCATTTTATCTGTTTCATCAAATCTTGATGTATCCCAGAAAGTTCTAACATGGGATTCATAAACCGCAGTTCTATTTGATATAGCTTTTGAACTCTGCTTTCTCTCAAGAATTTTGCCATCTTTTCTACCACCGTACCATTCGTGGTGTCAGCATCAATTGCACAATGAACATTATGGCCTTTGTCTGTATCCTTTCCTCTTCCCTTTGCCATTGAGAATGATGAGCAAACCAACAATCCAATGTAAAAATGCAAAGAGAATCAAGAAATCAGTGAAAATCAGTGAAAAATTTTGAGAGAGAAAGTTAGTTCGATCGAACTGTGTAACCGTTTGACTGACCCTTGACCACCTATTTATAGGTGTCCTTGAAATGGCTTGGCTGTTCGATCGGCTAGCAATGCTGGCCGATCGGCTAGCCTGTTTGAACCAAGTAACTTTTGACTTTCAAACAGTTTGACTTTTTAACTTTTTGACTTTATCAGTGTTTAAGAAATCCACTTAAGTCTAGGTTCAAATGAATGACCCTAGGTACTTAATTTGCCTACCAAGTTCAACTTAATGACCTTGGTTGATCCGAGACAAAACATACTGATATTTTGATAAATCTTTTTCAGAAAATTTACAAGTTTCAAATTAATGAACTTGCATGAACTTTTCATTTTCTCTGTTTTTATCAAGTTTAGCTCCCAACTCATTTTCCAGTTCAGAACAACTTCCTGCATTTGCATCAGACTTCGAATCTGAAGATCAACTCTCTGCTTTGGTTTGTTGTAAAATAAAGCAGAAGAAAAAAAATCTTTTTGGATTTTCAAATGCACACACTAAACTAGAAATGAATGATCAGAAACTAAAATACAGAATGTAATGAAAGTAAACTATTTACAAACATATTTTTGGTGAGCGTGTTAGGGAATCATATCAGCTGTCGACACATTACAAGTACCGTTAAGCTTAAATTCATACTCAGAATTAAACAATTCACACAGATTGGCGATATACTGGTCCACTTTAAATTTTCACACAATTTTCTATTATTCAGGATACGATTTAGATGTCTTAAGAACTTAACTCATTCATGTGTCCCACCTCTTGAATATACTCCCGTATCCAGATCCCAATATTCAGTCTTACAAGTGAGTATACCACAGATGATACATGTAAGGGGTTAAATGCGAGGGCCGTGAGAGCTCAGGTCGATGCTTCCGTATACGCCAAGAGATGACGGCTTCGACTTTTCGGTGTGTCCCCTTTAGAGGATCTTTTGTTACAACAGCAATGACTATCAATTTTTTGTTTCATCAATTTGCTAAGGCTATGCTATGTCTCAAGCATTTTGCGGAAAGTATTATTTGGGGACTAGGTCAGAACTTCCATTCAGCAGAAGTCCCGGAATAATACCCCAGATATCACTGAGTATAAAGACCTAGTATCTCAGAATAAGGGACCTTTCAAACGAGATTTCAGGGGTTACCTATATATCCAAGTAGTGTTCCCCACAAATTACGCAAGTTTGAAATTTTAGGTTTATATCCCGAATAAATCTACTAAATGTGTAAAAACCTATCGACACATCATCAGTGAGACTGTTTAAACTTTTTAAATCTTTACAAATCTTTAGCATACCGTAACTGTCTAGCTGATGTACTATCATTTTCCCTTTTTACACAAGCTCTTTTCAGTTTTCTAATGTTTTTTGTATTTTGGAATTTTCTCATGTTTTTGGGTTTTTCAATTTTTTATTGTTTTTGGATTTTCTGAAAGTATATACAAATATACCTATCCCCCCCTAAAGACCAAAACAGGTAAAAAATCGACAAACCATTGCAGATTGTTTTTCAACATCATCTACAGTGGTATCCTCATCAACGCCAATGATTCCATCCGACACAGATAAAAGCATCATACCATTCAGTTTTAAAAGATATTTAAAACGTGTTTTATCAAATGCTTTGGTATGTAAATCAACTTTTTGCTCGTCAGTGTGGATTTTCTCTATTCGTATCAACTTTTTCTCGAAACAATCGCGAATAAAGTGATGACAAATTTCTATATGTTTAGTTTTAGCGTGATGTACTGGATTCTTTGTTATATTTATTGCGGCCTCATTATCAACAAAAAGAGGTGTGTTAAGAAACTGCAAACCGTAGTCGCGCATCTGTTGCTGTATCCACAGGATCTGAGAGCAGCAACTGCTGGCAGACACGTACTCCGCTTCACATGTGGATAGCGCCATAGACGTTTGTTTCTTACACTGCCAGGTAACCAAGCGAGGTCCAAAGAACTGGCATCCGGCAGTTGTTGATTTTGCAATGACTTTGCAGCATCAGAAATCCGAGTCGGAATACCCTTCGAGTGTAAAGTCGCCTTTTCTAGGATACCATAACCCCAACGATGGAGTTCCCTTCAGGTAGCGTAATATCCTTTTCACAATGATCAGGTGCGAAGCTCTCGGGTTAGATTGAAATCTTGCTGTGTGGCACGTTGGATACATATTGTCGGGTCTTGAAGCAGCTAAGTACATCAATAAGCCAATCATGGAGCGATAAAGCGTTTCATCTGCCCTGTCTCCGGTGAGATCTGGGTGAATCCCATGATTTGTTGCTAAAGGGGTTACAGCAGGAGTAGAACTTGACATTCCAAATTTCTCTAGAATATCATGAACGTACTTCGTCTGGTGAATGAAAATTCCCTCAGGTAGTTGATCAACTAGGAGCCCCAAGAAGAACTTCATTTCCCCCATTGATGACATTTCGAATTTTTGCTTCATAACTTGTTCAAAATCTTTGCACAAGTTCTCATTCGTTGACCCAAAGATTATGTCATCCACATATATTTGAACTATCAAAAGATGTCTGTCGACCTCTTTGGTGAAGAGAGTGGCATCCACTGTTCCACGAGTGAACCTGTTGGCTAGAAGATGTTGAGACAAAGTCTCGTACCAAGCTCTCGAGGCCTGGTGTAAGCCATACAGTGCTTTGTCCAGCAAATAAACCTTGTTCTTGTGGATTGGGTCGGTAAAGCCCGGTGGCTGTCCGACATAAACCTCCTCTTTGACCTTCCCATAAAGAAACGCCGATTTAACATCTAGTTGATATACTTTAAAGTTTTTCCAAGATGCAAATGCCAGCAAAATTCTTATTGCTTCTAGTCGTTCCACAGGAGCGTACACTTCAGTAAAATCGATTCCCTCCTGTTGACTAAAGCCCTGGACCACGAGTCGAGCTTTGTTTCGCACAACAACTCCTCTGTCGTCTCTCTTACACTTGAACACCCATTTGGTGTTGATTTTCTTGTGACCATCAGGCAGATCCACCAGTTTCCAGACACCCAATTTTTCAAACTGGTTAAGCTCTTCTTGCATCGCATTGACCCAAGAATCTTCAATAAGCGCCTCTTTGTAAGTTCGAGGTTCGATCTGCGAAATAAAACAACTCAATGAAAATTCAGTTTGTAAAGGTGCTACTGTAGAATAAAAACTTTTAAGCCCTTGGTCAATTTGATATCTAGTGCGAATGCCTGATTGCAGCTCTCATATGATCAGCTCCTCTGGATGATATGAAAGAGTTCTCGGCATTACTTCACTCGGAACATCTACATCACCTTCCAGATTAGTGACATTTTGATTTGCACCTTGTTCACTAATAGGATTTGTTTGATCTAAAATCTGGATCTCCTCCCCCTCAGACTCTGAATCACCATGATCAAATGTTGGACCGATATCAGATGTTAAATCATCATTTGTTGTTGTCTGAATATCGGGAGTGTGTGGAGTATCATCATGTTCTCCAGCATTACTAGGACATGCTTCATCGTCATTTGAAGTTTGCTGTGATCGCCTAGAATACTTAGCTGGAAATCTTTCCTCTGATGACTCATAATCTCTAAGAATATCCAACTCGTCAAAGAAATCTTCTTCATCTTCAGGTTCTTCCATCACATCAAACGAATCCCACAGAGTGTCGTAATGATAACGCCATGAATCTCCAGGGTTTTGTGGCGGCATCGTATGACCTTGACATTCAACATTTGCAGCTTCAATAATCCGCTTTTCACTTGGAACGAAGACACGTCGCATAGGACTTGCATAACCAACAAATATACCCTTAATGCACTTCGGACCAAACTTTCCAAAAGGTTCTATTACCGTACAGGGTGACCCGAACGGTTCAAGATACTTCAAATTAGGCTTGCGGTTATTGATCAGCTCAAAGCATGTTTTGTTGAACTTCTTGACAGTGAGAACTCTGTTGAGCGTATAGCATGCGGCGGAAACAGCTTCTGCCCAAAAATTTATCGGAAGTTTAGAATCTGCGAGCATTGTTCTAGCCGTCTCTTTTAGTGCCCGGTTTTTGCGTTCTGCGACTCCATTCTGCTGCGGAGTGTACGGAGCACTAAATTCATGCAATATACCTCGTTCTTCACAAAATTCTTCCATCTTGTTGTTCTTGAATTCAGTACCATTATCACTTCGAATTCTTCTGATACGCCTCTGGTACAGATTCTCAATCTTTTTGAACAACGCCATCAAACTATCAAATATTTCATCCTTCGACTTCAGGAAAGATACCCAAGAAAATCTGGAATAATCATCAGTAACGACCAAACAGTAGTAATCTCCTGTAATGCTTTTGACATTCACAGGACCAAACAAATCCATGTGAAGTCTTTCTAGTGGTCTTGAGACTGAATTGACTTGCTTTTTGCGGTGAGACTTTTTCTTCTGCTTGCCTTTAATACAGCTAATGCACTCCCCTTCCAGATGAAAAACTTTGATGTGAACTCCAGTAACCAAATCATTGTGCACCAAGTGATTCATTTTTCTTAGATGTATATGCCCCATCTTGCGGTGCCACAATCTTGATTCTTTCTCAGTCGCTCTTGACACAAAACAATGAGCCTGACCCGTGGTTGTCGTTGCTACACTCATATCCAACACGTACAAATCATTGACTCTTGGTGCCCTCATGATGATCCATTCCTCAGGGACAACAAATCCTGGCTTCAAGATCAAACACTCTTTGTCAGTGAAGTAAGTGGTATACATCCTGTCACAAATCTGCGAGATACTTAGCAGATTATTCTCCAGCTCAGCAATATAGTTAACTCTTTCAAACGACACAATCCCATTGGATAGCGTTCCTTCACCAATAATCCTACCACCTTGATTACCCGCAAATCCAACATAACCTCCATTGATATTCTTCACATCATACAGCAATGCTGTCTTTTCTGTCATGTGTCGAGAAGCTCCACTATCCATATTCTTCACATCATACAGCAATGTTGTCTTTTCTACCCAAGCCTCCTTTGACTCGGGTAACTTGACATTGATGCGAGTTGTTTTTGTGTAGAGCGGTGGAAAATTTTTGTCGTTTGTCTTCAAACTCTCCTCAGACCCAATCTCAACCTCTTTGTATAAAGGAGCATCCTTTTTTGGAGGTTGACCAGATGATTGGTCTTTCTTCACCACATACTTCTTTACAGAAGTTGATTTTTGTTTCTTGAGTTTCTCAAACAAATCCAAAGGTACATACATCTTCTTGGTCGAAGATGATGATTTTTCAGTCTCAGAAACTTTTGGTTTTGGAGAACTTTCTTTCTGCTCAACATCTTTTGGTTTCCAAGTTTGTTGAGATGAGGCAACTCTTTTGTAAAATCTGTTGTTTTTAGTTACCACATTTTTAGTAGGTTCAGTTTTGAATTTAGTGTTTTCATTTTTCAAAACATTTTTCTCAACAAACATTGGTGATTTCCCTTTCACATCTTCTTTCCTTTTCTGAATTTCAACAACTTCAGTCTTAGGCTTCAAATTGGCACATTTTCGTGCAATGTGTCCAACTTGGTTGCATTTGAAGCATGTTCGGGTGTCAACAACCCTATTTGTACCTCCAGACTGAGATTGTGAGACCTTCTTCTCCTCAAAGAACTCTTTGTTTGATTTTGAAAAGATTTTAGGTTCTTCATCAGAAAGTGAACTCGAACTCGAACTTTTCACAAATACTTTCTTCTCTACAAATCGTTTGTTTTGAACATTCTTTCTTGGATAATTCTTACCCCCCTGATAACCATTCGACCATCTGTTTTGATTTTTGTTATGAAAATGCGAAGGTACAACAGGTTTTGTGTAGTAAGATTTATCTTTTTCAAGGTTCATTTTCCTCTTTGTCTGGTTCAAGCTTTTCACCTCAGACAGATTAATTTCTGTCAATTTGAACACATTTGTCAATTTATCAACATTTACATTCTCCAGTGGAAACTCGGAATCCGAATACAACTTATCCGATCCCAACATCTTGTACATGACAAGATTAGGTTTGTCATTTAAGTTGTTTTTGGTTTTGAGTTTCGGAATGTAATTATTTAAGAAACACTCATCATCTTCATTTGAATCAGACTCCAAAACACTTTCAGCCATGCTTTTAACAATATCAGTCTGAACACTATCATCAGATGATGATGACGAAAAAGTGATATCAATTGACTCTGGAAGTTTTATTTCATTTAAATCTTCTTCACCATTAACCAGCCCGGACTTTTTCTTTGAATAATTGTTTAAAACTGGTGGTGGAACTTGATGATATCCCACCCCTGTTCCATCCGAAAATACATCTTCGCCTGCTTTGTTTTTCCCGATGGGTTTGGGAACAATGTGCTGCAAAACAAAGCTTGCGGAGTTGTAACTGGTTAATTTCAATTGGATGCGTTCATTTTCAATTTTTGCTTCTTGGAACTGAAGCTTCAATTTAGCAATTTCATCCAATTGTTGATTGATTAACTCTTCTTTCACCCTAAGCACTCCCGACAGTTGAAGATTTTCTTTTGTTGTTTTACCATTTCGTTCATCAGAATCTTTAACCGTTCGTTTAAGCTTCTCAAAATTTTCGGTGATGTGACGATTTTCATGAATTAGTTTTTCATTTTCTTTCCTAGTTCTTTCTATGTCACTTTTATCACTTTCAATTTTTTCATCTAACTCTTTTGCTCGATCGTTTGAAGCTTTCAACATTTTATCCCGGTTTAAGATCTGGTTTTCAACCTCTCTGACTCTTTTTGTCAGATCTGCAACCTTTTTGTTGTTAAGGTAAGCAATAGTTCTACAATCTTTGCAGTTTTTCATGCAATTCTTGCAGTAACTTTCAATTTGAACTTTTTTTACCTGACACTTTGTTTGTATCAATCTGACTGACCTGGCTTTTTGACTCAGTTCCAGAACTAGAATCTATCTCCAGTTCCTTTGCAGCAAGAACTTTGTCAGTCATCCTCATCAGGTTTTCAGCTGTGAGCTCCTGTGATGTATCAATCAACCCATCATCAATCTTCTTTGTCTGCTGCTTCTCTTCTACCATTTTCACTTTTTCTTCTTTCTCTTCCACTTTCTCTTCACCGCCTCCCCACCGTTCTTTCTGTCTGGCTTCTTCTTCTTCAGCGAATTGCTGAATAAGTGCATCAACACTAATGGAATCAGGATTAACTGCGATATTTCCTTGTGGATCAAGGTAGCATTCTTTGTCGGCATCCCATATCTTTGCCCTTTTGGCTTCTTTGTAAGTGTTGTAGATTCTGCTCATTCTTGTTTGGGCTTTCATTCTTCTGTTCACAAACTTTTCTTCTTCCATTCTGTTATCTTTAAACAGAACAATCTTTGTTGCTGCAAATGCATAACCAACTGCGTCTTCCTTAGGCAATAGCTCACTCCAGTCATATCCTTCATCGTCATGAATGACTGCGAGAGCTCTAGACTTCTCTTTGTCTTCAATCTGCTTCATCCTAGGAAGTTCCGATTTATTCTGATGATAGATTGCTTTCTTGTAGTAATCTTCTCGGAACGGATTAGCAGAATCGTCAGCATAATCGTTTCTGCACTCGCGTTTAAAATGACATTTCTGCTTACATTTGAAACATGTCACCTTTGTCTTGTCAAAACCTAACTTGGTGGTTGGTCCACCAATAGACTTTCTCCCGGTTATCTCCATGAAACGTTGAGCCGTTCTAACAGCACTGGCCATACACCACCTTATGTCGATCAATTCCATCTCCTCTGGATTGAGTTGATCATAGTCTTCTTTCGTAAGGTTGGTGTTGCCTATCTTCCCGGCCACAAGACTTTCATAAGACTCTAGCACAGAGGCTAAGAAAACCATTTGTTGCTTTGCTGACTCCTCATTGAAATTTTGACCATTTTTCAAATCCACAGTGATATTGCATTGAAATACATTCTTTGGTACAGATTGTTGTTGACTTGAAGTACTAGAAGATGATCCTTGACTTGAAGCATTTGATGACATTCCTCCATGAAAACCATTGTTTAAGCTTTCTTGATTCGTTGGTTGTGAACTCTCTGCTGTGAAGGCTGTTTTAGGAGACACGGTTTTTGGAATCATGCTTTTTGGATAATACAATTCCACATTTTGCTGATAGAAAGAATGATTGACTTTATTTGTTTTCTTTATCTCCAGCTCATGACTCTCTATCCTTTCAATCAGCAAATCAATCGTTAGCTCTTCAGATTTGATTGTATTCTTGATCATCAATGCAAAGTATTGCAAGTCCATTTCATCTGGCAAAGAGTCAAACAACTTGTCAACTAGCTCTTCTTGAGAATATATCACTCCATGTCTTGCCAGCTCCAGCTTTAGATGCCCAAATCGCTCAATCATTTTAGAAACAGACTCATTTTTTAGACATCCGAACAAATCAAATTCTTTTCTCAGTAATTTCTTTTTGTTTTTGATTATTTCAGCAGTACCAACACATTTAACTTTTAATTTTTCCCAAAGATCTTTTGCGTTTGAATATTCAATCAATGAGATTATGTCTTCTCTCACTGACTGGTGTATCAATGCTATGCACTTCTGCTCAGCCACAAAATTTTCTATGTCTTCACTTTCTGTCAAATTTTCAAAGTCTACTCTTCCATTGTTGAACCCGTTCTTTAAACTTTTCCAGCTCGGGTACACGAAAGCTTTCAGCCACTCATCGAATCTTTTGGCCCACCTGTTATATTCTTCGATCGCCATCGGCTTTGGTGGTTTGTTATATGTACCATATGCGCTTTCCACACTTAAGGCGTCGGATAACGTTTTCTTCGCGCTAGGAGAGTTTTCATTAGTTCGATTTGACGTGTCATCTCCAGAGTTTCCAGCGAATGCATAAAACTCACTAAAAGGATTCATGAATTCATCCATTTTTAAGTACCTGAAACAATTTATCAAACACTTGGATCGAATGACTTGTTCGATCGAACGGTATACACTCAATCGGTTAGCTTGTTCAATCGATCGGCTTGTTCGATCGAACGACCTGTTTGATTGAAAGTAAAATGAATGTAACAGCAATCAATTACTGTCTGATCGGTCGGCTTGTCCGATCGGCTAGCAATATGACGTCAGCAAAAAATATCAAGTATCAACAATGCTGTTCGATCGATTAGCTTGTTCGATCGACTAACACTGATGATGTCAGCAACACTCTCTGAATGCAATCTAACTGAAATTGTCCGAACGGTTATACAAACAAGTTGATGATGTCAGCAAGTCTAAGAACAGTTAGGTCGTCCGAACGGCTGACATCAGCAAACAAGAACAATTTTTCATAGTTTTTGATGAATTTGAACAAGTTTTTGAACGAATTTTGTTATGAAGACTTGAAGGATTATACTTCTGATGATTGCGAATCGATCTATAGCAGATTTATCAAATTTTAACTGTAAAATCACTCTCAATTTTAAGTTTTTCGGATTTTAGGGTGACAAAATGAAAAATAAAGCTAGATCTGAGTAGAAAGTAGAAGAATCTGTCAAATTTCCGGTGAAATTTGAGTCGAATCGGCAGAAATGTGTCAAATTTCCGGTGAAATTTGTCTTCAAATCAACAAACACAGCTCGAATTCCGGTGAATTCGTCTTCGTAGATCTCGATTCAGCTTCCTGATGCTCTGATACCACTTGTTGGTCCCTCGGATAGGATCTCCTTCTTCGGAAACTTAGTTGAATCGAATATGATTAATGCGCGGAATTCATTGAATCACACAACAGATATATGAGAACAAATTCAACTCTGAATTACTGTCTGATCTTCTATTGATTGAATATGAAAGTGTACAAGCTCCTTAGAGAGTTCAGACGGACATGAGTTTGCCAGAGAGTGAAAGTGTCAAAAGTTACAAATGAGTTGATCGAGCAGCTATTTATAGGCATAGTCAGGATAGAGTGAGTGCTGGCCGATCGGCTGGGCTAGCCGATCGGCTGACCTGCTGTTCGATCGAACATGCTGTTCGATCGGTTTGCCTGTTCGATCGGCTGGGCTAGCCGATCGGTTAGCATGGTCAACAAAAGTCAGCACTTAACAAAATAACGCGCCATATCCTGACTTGCTTTACAAACATAAACTATTCACAAATATACAAAACATGACTACATGCTGACGGAAGCTACATACGTTATTGTACTAACAACACATATATACAATTTGATTATTATAAATATGTAAACTACTCCTAACATGTATGTAATCATAAAAATACATATGATAAATGATAAAAGTACCATAAATACAGAAATTTATATATAAAATAATTGTTTATTAGGAGTTCTGTAAGTTCTGTAATTATTTAGAGTTCTGAAATGATCCCCAGCCTATATATATATATATATATATGAGTCCATATACATATATATATTTCTATGATTCTTGCGACTTGAACGATTTTATTGGTGACCATTATTGTGTAAATCCGTTAACTCTCACGTTTATACGCAATATATCTACGATTTGCGCGTCGAAATATATATACATAAATGTTCACATAATTTAACACCGTAACACGTGAAATCTTGTTAACTTATCTATTTTGTCATTTTTAAAGCAAATATACATAAAACATCTCATATGTACCAAATTTCATGCTCGACAAACAAGTTACACATTTAACGCAATTTTACCTTTTCTACCGCACAAAACGTACATGCATACACGCATAGTCGAAATTTCCCACTATCAAATTAACACTTAACATATTATCAAATTTACATGTTTAAATCACTTAACACATTTTATCACATAAGGTTCACTCAAAATTTACCCATACTAGTGTTTCTTGAAAAATGCGTATTTTAGCGATTCGGTAACGTTTTCGGGCGTCGGAAGTCACGTATGACCAACCAAACACCAAGTAAACATAAAATTAGTTAAAATACTTATTTTTAAACTAAAAACATCAGTTTATTTACTGATCTAATTCAGTTTTACAAAAAACACTCGAAAAGCCTAATTTTGACCGTTTTAACGCATAGTTTTGCGTTAAACGTTACCATAACCATCCCAACTCGAAACGACTTGATATTTTAACACAATACATGTTATTTACTGATTAAAACAATAATTATAATCAGATTAGTGCAGTTTTTGTATAAGCCACATAAATCATGCGATGTCACGTATTTTACAACTTTTAATGCACCAAGTACAATATGCAAAGCTAGCTAACCTTATGACAAAGTTATATATCACTAAACACTTTAAAATAACTTCATTTTAGTGTTTATATTCTGATTAGATCTAATTTTTCTAAAATCATAAACAAATGATCATTTCATGCCTTCACATCATCATGTAAATTCACATATCTGCATCTAATGCACTCACACATTATCATCATCATCACTCATGATCTAATCATGATCAAAACTTCACTAACATAATATTCTTACAAATATTACACATAACACAATAATCTTTCAAATCATTCATATTCATTCATGCTTGGATCTTTCACTTTTAAAACAATTTTCACATGCATGCATACATATATGTACACATATACATGAAATTTATACACACATATACTTCCAAAATTTTACTTTTCAACATATTATTTTCAAATCTTAAATCACTTTAGAACCTTCTTGCATGATATCTAAAAATTCCTTTAATCATCATATTTTTCAAGAAAGCAAATAATCAAGAACTCTTTAATCAAAAATCAAAATACAACTTATACATATGTATATACACACAATCGACCATATACACATACATGCACATACTCATTTTTATTTTATTCAAAACTCATCTGTTTGTTAGTTTCAAGTTAATGTTTAGATTCAAGAATCAAGAGAAACTTTTTACTAACTTCTTTATCACTTGTGTTCTCTAGGGGTGACAAGTGTCAAGATTGCAAGAAACAAGAGAGTCTTGGCTGCCTATATTGACGCCACCTTCACCCTCTCTCACACTCAATATATACATACACTTATATATTTAAATTTAGAATTAAAAACACGTATTTTACTGGTTACCGGGTATTTTATCTAGTGTTTAATCTCGTTTTAGTGTGTTTTAAATTATTTTTATCATTCTATAAAAATAATTACTTAAAATTATTACTAAAATAATTAGCAGTTGCCTTGACTGGCTGCGTTGATAGTATTTTGTTTAATTCGCGCAATATTGCGCGGTACGCGCTCAAACTCGAAAAATAGAGTTTCTTAGCGTTTTAAATTATTTTTACACACGGATATGATTAAAATTATTATTCTAATCATAACAGACTATGTTTAGGATTTTAACACTGATCGGGTGGTCACCGACGTTCGTTTCACATTTTAAACGTTACGCGATAAGCGTTAGTTTTATCGTTGCCAAACTAATTTTTATACACATTTAAATTTACCAACACACCAAATATCATATATTAACATCACAGTCAGTCACAAATAATCATGTTACATGTTTACTACACAGATTACTATTGTCCTGTACGGCCTGAGAGGCCGGGTGTCACAGTCTCCCCCTGTTTAAGGAATTTCGTCCCCGAAATTCTACTTTACAGGTTTCGTTTTCGCACTCGGTGGAAAGAGTTGAGGATATTTCTGTTGCATTTGGTCCTATCGCTCCCAGGTGAACTCGGGTTCATGCTTTGAATTCCAACGGACCTTAACCAACTCAATCTTACACCTCCTGAGTTTCTGGGTTTTCCGATCCAGAACCTCCACTGGTTCTTCGATAAACCACAGTTTATCGTCCACTCGAACCTCTCCAGCGGGTATAACTAGTGTCTCATCGGACAGATACTTTTTCAGGTTGGAGACATGAAAAACGTCATGAACTCCAATCAACTCCTGTGGCAACTTGAGCCTATACGCGACTGGTCCAACTCGAGAGAGGACTTCGAAGGGACCTATATAATGCGGGGTCAACTTTCCCCCTCTTCCAAACCTCACAACGCCCTTCATTGGTGATACCTTCAGCATAACTCTATCACCAACTTGAACTCCAGCGGTTTCCTTTGGTTATCTACATAACTCTTCTGTCGATCCACGACAGCCTTCAACCTATTCTTGATCTGGACAACCTTGTCCGTGGTCTCCTGAATAATCTTGGGTTCGGTTAAATGCTTCTCGCCGACTTCAGCCCAACAGAGCGGTGATCGACACTTCCTTCCATACAGGGCTTCAAACGGAGCGGCTTTGATGCTGGCGTGGTAACTATTATTGTAAGAAAATTCTGCCAAGGGCAAATGAGTATCCCAACTTCCACCAAAATCAATCGCACATGCTCTCAGCATATCCTCTAACGTCTGAATGGTCCTTTCGCTCTGACCATCCGTTTGAGGATGATATGCAGTACTCATATCCAAACGAGAACCCAGCGATTTCTCGAGAGATCGCCAAAATCTGGAGTCAAATCGTCCGTCTCTATCCGAAATGATTGACACTGGTACTCCATGACGGGCTACAATCTCGTTAAGGTACAACTACGATATTTTCTCCGTCCAGTCAAACTTCCTCTCCTTCTGGGTTAATATCGTCAATGACTGCTGTCACACCCCGACCACGTAGGACAATGAAACATGGCGGAAACGTTCGGGGAGTGTTGTAACAGAATTAATGTTTAACAACCATGGAAAATTAAAGTTTCGTTTTATTAATCAAAAATGAGAGTTTACATTGTTTTAAACAAGAAACAAAGAGTACATAACAAAAATTAACTAGTTCTTGTTTCGTTTTAAGTCACTAAGGCACAAGTCCGCCTAAGTATGTCTTGATAAGTCCTATACATCATCTCCTGAAAACACATGTGAAAATAGGTTCGTCAGCATAAAAATGCCTGTGAGATACATAGGTTTTGTGAAAATGAGATTCATGACTTATGTTTAAGAAAATGTTTAGTCATGAACCTTGTAATTTGCTTTGTCTTGTAAATCATTTGAAAAACGATAAGATCAGATGATATGTATAAATAAGAGAATAATGTATGGTTAAATGAATAACCATGTAGAATGAGTTTGTATAAGATAAGTTGTTTGTAAAACAATGTCTTGTGAAAAGTATGTTATTTGTATAAAATGTCATATGTCTCAAATTGAAATGATTCAAATAACGCTACGATATGTAATACCATACAAACACTTATATATAGGAAGTACCAGCGGCGTATCCACCATGCTTGTATCATATTACACACGCCTCGTTACTTAATCACTTACTCAAACCAAACTACCAAAGTAAAGTGTTCATGTCTGATGTAAATCATGTAATGTGTATCCAAAAATGTAAGCATGTGATGAGTAACAAATGTACTAAGTATGATGAACATGCATAGCATAAAATGTAATGTAAAACAATGTACCAAGTACGCACACAATGGGCATACATAGCATGTAATGTAAGGCAATGTACTAAGTACGCACACAATGGGCAAACATAGCATGTAATGTAAGGCAATGTATTAAGTATGCACACAATGGGCATACATAGCATGTAATGTAAGGCAATGTACGAAGTACGCACACAATGGGCATACATAGCATGTAATGTAAGGCAATGTACTAAGTACGCACACAATGGGCATACATAGCATGTAATGTAAGGCAATGTACTAAGTACGCACACGATGGGCATACATAGCATGTAATGTAAGGCAATGTACTAAGTACGCACACAATGGGCATACATAGCATGAAATGTAATGAAATCATGTACTATAATGTACTAATGAACGTAGCAGGTATATGATGGGAAAGCATGAAAGTAACAAGTAGGCACATGTGTTCCACCCCAAAACGTTTGGAAAACCGTAAAAAGAGGGGTCTATGTACTCACCTGAGATTGCTTAGAAGTCCTTGTGTAATAATCACACAATGCTAGAGATCACGAAATATCAAACGGCACCTAGTAGGTAGCTATATTAATATACCGGACCTAAATCGGAAGATCAGATAGTATGAGGGTTCGTAAACCAAACGAGTATGGAGACTCGTGTAATATGGTTTAACAAGCCTACATTCTAAAATGAAACCTAACCTAAGTGCTTACGACCCATTACGACCCGTTCAGGTAGCTTACGCTACTTTAACGCGTCGTTCGCGTAAAACACTTTCGGACCGCCTAACTAGCCCTATGATAAGTAAAATATGCCTTAACATGTCTAATATTGTTGCCAAATCAGTTTAGATATCAAAAGTTATGTTATATATGCTTAAAATGAATTTTGGCGTAAAAAAGGGCATTTTGGTAATTTACCTAAGGCATATAAATTACCTATCACACAACTACTTAAACGAAGCGACCATAAGGTATAACCTCGAAAGGTTATTCCCTATATACTATGGTCACCTGATGTGTTTGGTCGGATCCTAATGATCGACCAAATGGGTCGGGTTCGAAAGTATAAGCGATTGTTTAGATCGCTTACCTTACGACCCTATATAAGCACTACATTAAAAGTGACGAGCTAAGCATGTTAAAACATGCTTAACTAAGTTTAGAAACAGGTTTGGTATCAAAACAAACGGTTTTGATACCTATGAGTAGTTTGGTTACAAAATATGCAAGAATGCATATTTTGGCCGAAACTACGACTCGTCACTGAGCCTAGATAACGTGGTGATCAGTAGGTGTAGTCACTAGGGACTATAACCATCGTGATCACGCTCACGTTATGAAGTTCAAACGAACTTTGTGTTGACCATAAGCTGGTCAACGCAGAAAGTCAAACATAGTTTGACTTTAGGACTAGAAAGCGATAAAAGAATGAAAGAACACTTACGAAGGGTCCCCGAAAGCTAATCTTGATCCAGGAGCTCAGGTATGAAGCAAAGGCCTCAACTTAGAGCTTTTAGATCAGATTTGTGGGTTTTACACCAAAATGGGGGGGGGGGGGTTATTTATAGGATATGCAAGACCGTTAGGATCGTTTCTTGAATATCGTGCCATGATCTAATCCGTACACTTGTCGCAAAGTTGTGGTGGCTTATTTTGCCCCCACCATAGGGATTTGACAAGTGGCATTACCCTTTGGAGGTTTGAAAGGCTGTTTGCAATTGTTTAAACAACCTTTGCTGATCTGAAAGGGCCTTGCGTGACGCCTAGGGGGCTAGGTGTCACGCATAGGTCCTTCTGATCAGCAAACAGTTTCCAATGTTTCCATTTCAGTCCCCGTTGCGTATTAAGGCCATTTCTGACATGTTTAAGGCTCGTTAAGCCATTTTCAAGGCCCTAAAATGATGCCTAAACATTGTGGAGATAAAACATGCTCAAAAATATGCCGGATGTTGGCTCGTTTAGTCGTACGACCGCGATTTTCGATTAATTACGACGGAATGCGCATAAGCGCAAAAAACGATCCAAATTGCATGACGAATGGATTTTTCTCATGCCACACACTAAGGCATAATATTATGATGCTTAAATAAATTTTTGGATGTCCGGATGTATTCAGAACGTAAGTTATGCGCGAAAGTGCAAACTTGTGCACTTTTTGACACTTTTAGTCCCTGAATGACCCAAAAGTTTAATTTAGCACACTGAACCCCTTAAAGACTATTTCCAAGATATGTGAAGGATATTTATGGTATGTTTAACTTATGGTCATGTTCCGGAATGTCTGTTATAGTTCAAATTGGCATACTTTCGCAGTTTGTCAAGTTTAGTCCCTGTAAGCGAATTAACTTGTTTTTGCCATACCAAAGCCTTCAAAACTTATTTCTAAGTTATGTAAAGGTTATTTAAGGTATGTTAAGCCTATTTCACTATTTCAGAGTGTTCGTTGCATTAAACTGGTTATATTTACGCATCAGCGCGCGTATAACCTTCCAGAAATCGATTTAAAGCCCAGAATCGAACAAGAATTGATACGTGCAAAAGATACACATATTTATACAGATCCCAAGTATGAAATACAATATTTCATTGGCTTGGTATTTGTTTGATGGTCGCAGTGACCCAGGTGTCACAGCTGCGCTATTCTAGAGAAGTTCTCAATGAATCTCCGATAATACCCAGCAAGCCCTAAGAATTGTCGCACCTCTAATGGAGTCTTTGGCGCTTCCCAATTCTTTATTGCTTCGATCTTAGACGGATCTACATGTATACCTTTCTCATCTATGACATGTCCGAGAAAATGAACTTCTCGAATCCAAATCTCACATTTAGAGAATTTGGCATACAGCTTCTCTTCCTACAGCAACTCTAAAATTAACCTCAAATGATGCTCATGATCCTCTTTGGTTTATGAATAAATAAGTATATCGTCGATGAATACTATCACGAATTTGTCCAAGTAGGGTTTGCATACCCTGTTCATGAGATCCATGAACACAGCTGGCGCATTAGTTAAACCAAAGGGCATGACTAGAAACTCATAATGGCCGTATCGTGTTTGAAAGGTTGTCTTTGGAATGTCTTCGTCAGCAACCTTCAACTGATGATAGCCTGAACGCAGATCTATCTTCGAGTAGTAGCTGGATCCCTGAAGCTGGTCAAACAGATCATCAATCCTCGGCAATGGATACTGACTCTTGATAGTTAACTTGTCCTGGTCCCTGTAATCTATACACATCCTGAAGGATCCATCCTTCTTCTTCACGAACAGAACAGGCGCACCCCAAGGCGAATAACTCGATTGAATGAAACCTTTGTCTAGTAGCTCTTGAAGCTGGTTCACATTTCTTTCATTTCGGACGGTGCCAATCTATAGGGAGATTTTGCAATTGGTGCAGCACCAGGTACCAGATCGATTCGGAACTCGATCTGTCTCGCAGGGGGTAATCCAGGCAAGTCTTCAGGAAAAAACTTCTGGATAATCACGAACAATAGGAATCTCCTCGATCTTCCTACATTCGGCCTTTGTATCCATCATGTTAACTAAGAACGCAGGATAACCTCTCCACAACATCTTAAGCATCTTCATAACACTGACAACATTCGATACACGACTCGAACGATCTCCATGGATGATTATCGCTTCGCCACCACCAGGACGAGGTATCCGCACTTGCTTCTCCGAGCAAACAATCTCCGCTTTGTTCTTGGACAGCCAATCCATCCCCACAACTACATCGAAACTTCCCAACTCCACTGGTAGTAAATCAATACTAAATTTATGATCGCCTAACAGAATACTACAGTCGCGTACGACTTCGCTAGTCTCTATCAGTTTACCATTTGCTAGTTCTATCGAGTACTTCTTATTTAGCTTACTTGTAGGTGAACACAGGTGTGACAACTGTGCTCTTTAATCGATGAACAATGCGAAAAAATGTTATACAATGTGCTTTGGTGTTATTATATGTGTTTTATGTGTTTGATGATTTTACAATTCGATCCGATTCGATTTCAAGCTTTAAATTGCTTTCTGGAAAGTTATACGCAAACTGGTGCGTGAACGCAATCAGTTAAACGCGACAAACACTCCGGGATAGTGAAATAGGCTTAACATACCTTAAATAACCTTCACATAACTTAGAAATAAGTTTTGGATGGTTTGGTGTGTCGAAAACAAGTTTGTTCGATCGCAGGGACTATTTGTGTCAAACTGCGAAACTATACCGATACGTATGATGTCGAATAGTCCGAAACTTGATCATAAGCTAAACATACCATAAATAACCTAAACATAGCTTAGAAATAAGCTTTGAGGGGTTCGGTGTGCGAAAACATGCTTATTTGATCTTACAGGGACTAAAAGTGTCAAAAACGACGTAAGTTTGCATTTTCGCGCATATCTTACGTTCTGTTCACATCTGGACATCCAAAATTTTTGTACACACTAAAATATTTTTATTTTAGTGATCGGCATGCAAAAATTCCATTCGTCGTTCAATTTGGATCGTTTTCGTGCCCGTTACGATTTCCGTCGTAATTAGCCGAACAACGCAACCATACGGCCAAACGAACCAACATCCGGCATATTTTTGAGCATGTTTCATTTTCCCCATACTTTAACTTCATTATGGAGCTTAAAAATGGGTTTGACGAGTGTTAGAAGTGCCAAAACACGTCGAAACAAGCTCAGGGGCCAAAACTGTCAATTGCTGAAACTTGTTGATCAGATGCAGGGTCCTTACGGACTGTAAGGGACCCTTTGCGGTCCGTAAAGCAGGCCTAGCGACCAGAAACTTGAAATTGGCTGCTGTTTGATTCTTTAGGGGCTGTTATGGTAACTTCTTTGTGTGATGGGCAAGTTTGTGTGATCACCAAGGCTCCCAATCAGCTCCTAACACTTGTAAGGTCAAGATTATTCCTTGTTGGCCACACAAACACTTGGAATGATCTTGTGTTCTTCCTACAACTATAAATAGCCAAGCCAACTTCCATTTTATTTGCTCATTCCTTCTTCTCTTCTTCTTCATCTGATTTGGAGAGCTACCCAAAGTGTTTGGAGCTTTCTAATCTTCTTGGGAACTTGGTTTTCTTGTAGAAAAGATAGCAAGGACCCATTGTAAGTATTCTTTCATTCTTTTTATTTCTTTTCTAGTTTGGAAGTCAAATTTAGTTTGACTTTCAGATTTGACCACGAGATGGTCAACGAGAAGTTCGTTTGAACTTCGCAACGTGAGCGTAATCACGTTGGTTATAGTCCTTAGTGACTATACCAATTGATTACCACGTTGACTAGGTGTAGTGACGAGTCAAAGTTTCGGTCAAAATGCGTTTTAGCACGCATTTTGCAACGGGCCTACTATTAGGTATCAAAACACTTTGTTTTGATACCAAATCAGTAGGTTAAACATGCTTTGACATGTTTAACTCATCACTAATAGTTAGTGCTTGTTTAGAGTCGTAAGTCGAGCGGTCTAAACCACCGCTTAGACTTTCGAACTCGACCCGTTTGGTCGATCTTTAGGATCCGACCAAGAATGGTTAGTGACCATAGTTGCATAGGGAATAACCTTCCGAGGTTATACCTTATGGTCACCGAGTTTAAGTAGTTGTATGATAGGTAGATTATATGCCTTAGGTAAATTACCAAAATGCCCTTTTCATGCATAATTGGACTTAAAGCATATGTAACCTAACTTTTGTCACCTAAAACTGATTATGCAACTTATTTAAACATGTTTAGGCATATAATACTTGTCATAGGACTAGTTAGACGTCTCGAACGCGCGTTTGCGCGCACGACGCGTTAAAGTAGCGTAAGTTACCTTAATGGGTCGCAATGGGTAGAAAGCACTTAGGTTAGGTTCCGATTTAGAATGTAGGCTTTGTTAAACCATATCACATGAGTTCCTACACTCATTTGGTTTACAAGACCTCATTCTTTCCGATCTTCCGATTTAGGCGTCTTGTGTTTGACTAGTGATCCGATTACTAGGTGCTGCTTGAGTTTCCTTGGTTTGATTGAGCTTATTGAGTTCTCTAGATTGAGGATACTTTGCACTTCAATGTGAGTACATAGTTCCCCTATTTTACTGTTTTCAATTGTTTTGGGGTGATTCATATGTACAAAACGGATTTCAAGGTTTAAACGATAATTTCAAAAACGATGGTTTATACTAAACTAATAACGATTTCAATAAGGTGAACAAGACTTGTTGGTTGTGATTACATAACGAATGATATTCATTAGCTTTGGCCGAGCCGACCAGTATTAGGTTATGGTACCATAGGATCTGACAAATCCCGTTATCAGACTACACCCATGGTTATGTGTGGGGGTTATGTAGGTAACGACCGAACCTGATGATTGTTAACTTACCCTTTGGTGGTTTGTTAATACGAAACGAGAAACGAGTTGACGAGTCACGAAGGTTTGAATGTTCTTAACGAGACGACCAAAAGTAGTTTCACTATTAAAACGAATACGATTTTGGGACGAATTAAACGATTTGAAACGAGATACACGATTTGAAACGAGTTAAACGAATTAAACGATTGGTTTTGGGTAGTGATTAGATAATGGGACGGGTGTAGTATGGTAGAATCATGGTAGATACGCCGCTGGTACATCTTATATATAAGTGCTTCTATCATATTACATTGCGTGTCATTATTTAGTTCACTGGGGAAACGATTTTGAAACGATGTCACACAATGAGGTTTTCGAAACAATATAAACCATACGAGTTTTATTGACGAGTTTTTACGAGATGTTTACAAGTTGTTATACTAAAACAAATATTTTTGAGTTAAGAGTCATGGCTACGAGATTTTATAAACTATAACCAATATGATTTGAGTTGGTTAATTATGTTGCAATACACTTTTCAAAACGAGGTTTGTATTTTGACTCTTGTAGTCTATTGAGGTACTGCAACATATAAACGAGCCATGAATCCGATACTCCCCTAAAATCTATGTACTCGCCAGCATTTCTTTGCTGACTTTATTTTTACATATGTTTCAGGTGGTATTACTTGATGTTGCTTGCTAGGAAGCGAGTTCACTTAGGATCTGGACAAGGCCTTAGTGACTTAAAAACAGTTATAAACAATATGTAGTTTGTTTGTTTGTTTTTATGACAATAAACATTACTTAATATATCAATAAAACGAAACATTTGATTACCATGGTTGTGGAACAATAATTCTGTCGCCTCACTCCCCGGCGTTTCCGCCGCGGTTTGTTGTTTTAACGCGACCGGGGTGTGACAACAGGAATGGTTCAAAGTTTTTTGAGACAAAACTCAAGTCAGCTCCAGTATCAAAAAGTACGAACGCGGAATGGTTATTGATCATAAACATACCAGTGACAACAACAGGATCATAACGTGCCTTCCCAGCATTTAGCTCAAACGCTCTACCTCTGGTATTCTGACCTCCCGCCTTAGGACAATCCTTCTTGAAATGTCCTTGTTCCCCGCACTGGAAGCATCCTTCAAGCTTCGTTCCCTCCGTAGTATATTTGGCAAAGCATTCGCGGGTAGCATGCCCATTTCATCCGCATCGGTTACATTTCTTTTGTCCATCCTCACGAGTCCTTCTCTCGGATCCGCCTCGGCTTTTTTTGGTGCCATCCTTTCTAGTACCACTAGAAATTGCTGCATATGCCTTCTTCGAACTGCGTTTCCTGTCACGCTTCTCTTCAGTTTCCTTCCTCGTGCTCTCGGACTTGCGCTTCTTTGTAACTTCTGTCTTAGTCTCAGAACGCCCCGACCGTTCAGATTTCGCATCTTCTTTGGCCTTGCCCGACGACTTCCCGGTTTCCTCTTTTTTATCAAGACTACCTTTGCGAGCGGTGTCATCGGCTAATGATTTTGCCAATGTAGTAGCCTCTAGATAGGTGGTAGGTTTCGCGGATGTAACCATACTACGAATTCGTGGCGACAATCCCCAGATATACCTCTCTATCTTTACATATTCGGGAGAAACCATTCGTGGAACTAACCTCGCCAAGTGATTAAAACGAGAAGTGTAAGCTCTGACATCCAGACCTTCCATGGTTAGGTTCTAGAAGTCTGTCTCGATTTTCTGAATTTCACTACGCGGGCAGTACTCTTTCAGGAGCATCTCTTTAAGTTCGTTCCAGGTCAGACCGTAGGCAGCGTCTTCACCTAAAATGTGAACTTGCGAGTTCCACCAGGACATTGCTTTATCAATAAAAGAGCAAGAAGCATGTCCCACCCGTTGATCAGCAGCACAACCACTGATTGCCATGACAGATTTCATCTTCTCAATCCATCAGGTGATATCTAAGGGTCCTTCAGCACTGGTAAATGATCGTAGGTTACAGCCCTGGAATGTTTTATATGTACATCCGTGCACTACTCAATAATGTTAATAGAAATCAGGAGTTCATTCCAATGATAACATAACACATGAACTACTAAAACTTCCCGATCACTCTTTACCTGGAGGATTTCCATTATGTGCCCCACCAAAACCTTGCCCGTGAGCACCACGTCCACGTCCCTGACCATCATTAGCATTGAGCTGTTCCATGGCAGTATTAAAGTGTTGGGCTATGAGTTGAGCCAACTCTTCCGGTGTGGTAGGTAATCCGGTACCCTGTCTTGCTTTTGGCGGCATTTCGTCGTTTCTATTATCATAACAATATTCTCCACTTAAGACGATAACCAAAAATAATTCAATCATTAAATGTTAGTGGACCAAACATTGCGCATGTAAAATATCCACATATTAATGAGAAAAAATTTTAAACCAAAAGTACATCATTGGTATTTATTATAGAAATTATTTAAACTCGTTTTCAGTACAAAGACTATTCTTAGCATGCCTACATCGACATCCATAAACAAGTTCATATAAATTCCCAAATAATATCCAAAAATGAAACTGGCATGCAGACCACCAACACAAAGAACATTAAAAATGTCTAACAATACAATCCATCAAACAACGAAACAAACAAATGAACAAACAAACAACTATCCTCAACGCCTCAAACCTAGAGACTCTAACATCTCCTGGACATGCTTCTCCAAGTCCACAACCCTCTAATGCATCTCATCTCTCGCGGTGTGGTCTATAACCTTCAACTCCTCGTGCTCGTCCATCTGTTCCTCAAGGTACTTCGCCTTTCCTTTGGCTATGTCTAGGTCTTTGCGCAAGGCAGCAAGCTATCGATCACAATGGCAATATCGATCCACTCTAACTCCAGCGGACCTAATCCTCTTCCTACGTCGATAATAAACTAACAGCGGCGTAGAAGAAGTGCGTGACTCTAAAACATGCAAAGAAGACTCAGACAAAACAAGCGAAGGGATCTCAGTAGCAGGCTCGATCACAGCAGCAGGTGGGACGATTGATGGCTCTAAGGCTCGAGCCGTGACAATAGTGGCGTCCACCACTGGTGCGATACTAGAAAATCCTCCGATAGCAGGGACACTCCTGATCACGTCATTGATAACTGGTACAGTGCCAGATGATCGTCCCGTCACATGGATTGAGAGAGGTACATCAACATCATCTATCCACCCGTTGCTAGTGAAAGCACATCGGGGGTCTCCCTGGCTGGCAAAAGCAGCAGGATTGACGTGGAAAGATGAGGTAAGCTCGGTAGTACCAACCATCCGTGGAGCCTTGATAGGTGTCTCTGGCAGCATAGGTCTGGGTGAAGTCTCGAAATCTGGCTCGTAATCTGAGTCGTGGATCTCGATGACCTCGTGTTCGTGCGACATGTGTGACACATATATAACCGTACAAGTAAGTCCGTAATCAACATAAACAGTAACAAATAAGGTCAAATAAACAGAAAATCACGTATGCACATAAAACACATAATGGTTTTCACACATGATAAAATATTTTCTATGTTTATTTAAAAACCTTGGCTTCGAGAATTTTGGACTTTGTATTTCAAAATTCTCCGGTTGAAGTCTAGTGTTTTCCCTGAAAACATCTAGTTCGCTAACAACCAATGCCTCTGAAACCAACTTCTGTCACACCCCAAAAACGTCGCAGCGGAATATTAAACGTAGTGGTGACGGAAGTTGGTGCCCATTTATACCTTGTCGGACGATGCACTTCGTTTTTTGGACATTTTGACATATTTAAAACATAAGTATTAAACATCACATTTTTAAAAGTCACGACACAACCACATAAGTTAAGTTGTTTTGATCCTCGCGGATCTTATTACAAACGTCCCAGATAGTTTAAAAGTTGTCCAACATATTTAAACATAATAACATCCATCATCAAACACAAGATACGCCATGATTTCCCGAAGCCGAACTCAAGTACCTGTAGAACACGTTAAAATCAAGTGTCAACACAAAGGAATGTGAGTTCACTTATTCGTTTACTAACAAATTTTATTCCAAGGAAAACTTTCTATTTAAGTGTTTATCTAAAAACATCCATTTAATTTTTAGAAAGTCCATTTTACTTTCTTAATAAAATCCATGGGCCTTCCGTCGTAGTTTCTCGAACCCGACAATATTGTTACTGCCCAAGTTTTGTATATTAAATTATTGCATGAATTTTCAGACTCGTATGTTAGCTAGACGATACGGACTATATATTAACCATGCAGGGATAATCAATGCTAGACAATAAACAGAATCAAAATTCGTCGCTTGACTTGACACGGGGTGACGGGTCATGACGGGGTTGTCAACCCGATAGATCTACCAACAATTCCTTGCGTACATTACTTAAATGATTAAACGACATCATGGGCGCAGGGTTCTTTCTCAAAGAACAATATGATGTCTGCCTCATGTACAATATATATATATATCCTACTAATATGACAATTTAATACACGATGTTGTACGAATCCCCTGAAATCCCCGACGAAATGTAAGCCAATGCTGATACTTACTCTCTTGAGATCAAGAAATATTCGTACCAACTACACGGTCGTTTTTCCCCCCAAACATCGTGCATAATCCCGTTTCCACCCGAAACATATTTATTCTTCAAAACCATTGCATCCCAAAAATATATATAGTTTTCCAAAAATCCATATATTTTCAATGAAAATATATAATTTATATCAAAAGGTATGTTTTATTTCAAAAACATTGTTAAACCCTTTTATTGGCGTGTTCTACCCCCAAAATATATATAAAGCAATAAAAAGAGGGGTTTAGTGACACTCACCTTTTGGTGCGTATTTTAAATATCGCAATCCTAGAGATTGATTTCTATACGTCCTAATATAGGAACGATTCTAAATCAATATACATAACATAAAATCCTAAGTTTCTCCGTTTCTTAGAATTATCACATAACTTTGAGATTTTCTCGAAAAGTTGTCATTTTTGATTACGTTGGCCCGTTAATATATATATATATATATATATATATATATATATATGTATATATATATATATATATATATATATATATGATTCTTGCGACTTGAACGATTTTGTTGGTGACCATTATTGTGTAAATCCGTTAACTCTCCCGTTTATACGCAATATATCTTTGATTTGCGCGTCGAAATATATATACATAAATGTTCACATAATTTAACACCGTAACACGTGAAATCTTGTTAACTTATCTATTTTGTCATTTTAAAGCAAATATACATAAAACATCTCATATGTACCAAATTTCATGCTCGACAAACAAGGTACACATTTAACGCAATTTTACCGTTTCTACCGCACAAAACGTACATGCATACATGCGTAGTCTAAATTTCCCACTATCAAATTAAAACTTAACATATTATCAAATTTACATGTTTAAATCACTTAACACATTTTATCACATAAGGTTCACTCAAAATTTACCCATACTAGTGTTTGTTGAAAAATGCGTATTTTAGCGATTCGGTAACGTTTTCGGGCGTCGGAAGTCACGTATGACCAACCAAACACCAAGTAAACTTAAAATTAGTTAAAATACTTGTTTTTATACTAAAAACATCAGTTTATTTACTGATCTAATTCAGTTTTACAAAAATCACTCGAAAAGCCGATTTTGACCGTTTTAACGCATAGTTTTGCGGTAAACGTTACCATAACCATCCCAACTCGAAATGACTTGATATTTTAACACTATACATGTTATTTACTGATTAAAATAATAGTTATAATCAGATTAGTGCAGTTTTTGTATAAGCCACATAAATCATGCGATTTCACGTATTTTACAACTTTTAATGCACCAAGTATAACATGCAAAGCTAGCAAACCTTATGGCAAAGTTATATATCACTAAACACTTTAAAATAACTTCATTTTAGTGTTTATATTCTGATTAGATCTAATTTTTATGAAATCATAAACATATGATCATTTCATGCCTTCACATCATCATGTAAATTCACATATGTGCATCTAATGCACTCACACATTATCATCATCATCACTCATGATCTAATCATGTTCAAAACTTCACTAACATAATATTCTTACAAATATTACACATAACACAATAATCTTTCAAATCATTCATGTTCATTCATGCTTGGATCATTCACTTTTATTACAATTTTCACATGCATGCATACATATATATACACATATACATGAAATTTATACACACATATACTTCCAAAATTTTACTTTTCATCATATTACTTTCAAATCTTAAATCACTTTAGAACCTTCTTGCATGATATCTAAAAATTCCTTTAATCATCATATTTTTCAAGAAAGCAAATAATCAAGAACTCTTTAATCAAAAATCAAAATACAACTTATACATATGTATATACACACAATCGACCATATACACAGACATGCACAAACTCATTTTTATTTTATTCAAAACTCATTTGTTTGTTAGTTTCAAGTTAATGTTTAGATTCAAGAATCAAGAGAAACTTTTTGCTAACTTCTTTATCAATATTAATCAAGAATAATGTTTAGTGAAATATGTTACACCTTCAAGAATTTAGATGGGTTTTTGATAGAAGACAATGATATGGGTCTTGTTCTTGCTTGAAATCACTCCCAAACTTCTTTATGAGCTTCAAATCACCAAGTAAAGACCTTGATTCTTCATGATTTGGATTTGAAAATGAAAATGGAAGTGTTTATGGGGGTATTCAGCCGAGATGTTCAAAGAGAGAGAGAGGAATTTTTGAATGTGATTTCTTGGAAGGTGTTGAATGTATGGATGCATGAAATGAGATTAATCATCACTTGTGCTCTAGGTGTGACAAGTGTCAAGATTGCAAAAAACAAGAGAGTCTTGGCTGCCCATATTGCTGCCACCTACACCCTCTCTCACACTCAATATATTCATACACTTATATATTTAAATTTAGGATTAAAAACATGTATTTTACTGATTACCGGGTATTTTATCTAGCGTTTTAATCTCGTTTTAGTGCGTTTTAAATTATTTTTATCATTCTATAAAAATAGTTACTTAAAATTATTAATGAAATAATTACTAGTTGCCTTGACTGGCTGCGTTGACAGTATCTTGTTTAATTCGCGCAGTATTGTGCGGTACGCGCTCAAACTCGAAAAATAGAGTTTCTTAGCGTTTTAAATTATTTTTCCACACGGATATGATTAAAATTATTATTCTAATCATAACAGACTATTTTTAGGATTTTAACACTGATCGGGTGGTCACCGACGTTCGTTTCGCATTTTAAACGTTACGCGATAAGCGTTAGTTTTATCGTTGCCAACCTAATTTTTATACACATTTAAATTTACCAACACCCCAAATATCATATATTAACATCACAGTCAGTCACAAATAATGTGACAACTCGAGTTTCCGAGATTGTACTATCGCATTGATTGATTGCACGATTGAATGTTTAGTTGTTTGCTTATTTGCCTTGTAATTGTACACACGAAAATATATGCTGAGATGGTTGTTTGGTATGTTACATGTTCTATGTGATTGAGGTGTTTATTATATCATTATTCTGTTTACTTAAACTTTGATCATGTCCGACGAAACACAAGCGTCCCTCCGTAACTTCCATCGACGAAACTGGAGTTGTTTCGACACGGGCATCCCGACGAAACAGAAATGTTTCACCGGCCCAGTTCACCACAAAGCCCAGTATGGGTCCAAACTCTTATGCGTAATTATATTAGTTAGGTTTATGTATAAGGGGAACGGTTACCAAACTCTCAAACCCTAGAGCTCCTCATCTATCGACGACAACCTTGTGACTTCGAAATCCTCAAAGAACGATCAAGTTATTTCCACGTTCACTGTGGTTAGTGTTAATCATTATCCTATTATATGATTTAAAATACTTTTGACTACTGTTTGGCTGCATTTGTTAATGATCATCATGTGTCGTCTATAATGCATTTTTATTGATATTATCCTTTCAAAGTGATTACATGTTAATATATGAAGTCTTGATTATTGTGATTTGTTTGAGTTGATGATTGTGTTATTTAATAAAAAGGCAAATTAAATGAGTTCTAGGGAACCGATCTATGTAAGTAAGCTTGGTCGGTTCATTATAATTGATTGGTTCGTTATAAATTGATGGTGGGTAGAATGATAACTAATAAAAATGGTGGCTTAGTAAACAGATCTAGAGGTGCAGACTACAAAAAAATAAACAAAGTCAGTAACATTCATGGGGATATGGTGTGCGGCTAGGAAATAGATTTTTAATCATAGGTCCAATCGGTTGAATGATATTAGAGGTCTAATGAAAAACCTTGAGTTTGTATTTCGGTCCAATAAGGTTGGACGGTGGTGCATAGATGTCGGCCAATAGGGCATTAAGATTCTGTGATATTGTTTATTATTGCTGAAACAGTTATGGGTTCGACGAAACAAAGGCATCGGCAAAACTCATTTTTATGACGAAACCGACATGGCGAAACACAATGTGTTTCGCCGAGACTAGTCATGACGAAACAAACCCGACAAATCAAGAGTGTTTCGCCGAGGGACATCACGACGAAACGGAGGGCGTTTCGTCGAAAGGGATTCACGGCGAAACAGGGGTGTTTCGCCGATTGGTTAATCTGCACAGTAACCTGGTTAATTTCTGTTAAAAGTTAACTGGAATTATTAACTACTGTTAGCTGATATGCATGACTTAGATGAACTTGAATATGTGTCTTATGTTATTCGTGATTGCTAGACCAATACTACTGTGATTGTATATGCTTACATGGAATTAGTGAATATAAACTGATTATGTACACGTGCGTACTTTAGGACTTGATTGATTAACTGTGAGCACATACTTTAGCATACCGAGCAAACCAAGGTGAGTTCACACTCTTACCAAGGCATGGGATTCCCGGGGTAGGGAATGGGACTGGATGATTATCTGTACTTACGTTATTATTGGGAATTGTGGATTACTGACCTCGGTTGGGAAAGGTCACGTATAGATACTGCTAGACTAGTGATACATGGGGAAACCCCCACTACTCTTCGCACACATGCCTGTAATGGCCGCGATACTGATACTGTTCTTTGCACACATGCCTGGTATGGCCTCGATACTTATACTAATCTTCGCACACATGCCTGGAGGGCCGCGATACAAATAAAACTAGTCTACAATACATGGGAAACCCCCACTAATCTTCGCACACATGCCTGGAGGGCCGCGATGTAATTAATAACGATACATGGGTTACTAAACAAACAAACGATTTATGCACGAACATTATTACTAAACAACCCACTGTGAACTCGCTCAACTAGTTGTTGACTCTCTGTTACATGCCTTGCAGGTCGTTAGGTATACATGGAGCTTGCACTGGGAGGCGTGGTCGTTGTGGACAAGGATCGTGAAGGCTATGTTAAACATTTATAACATTTCAAACTTAAACTTATGTTGGGTTTACTTTTATGCTTCCGCTAAACATTGATATCACACTTATGTTTTGAACACCTTTCATATCGGTTTGGTTGAATTACATTTACTTTTACTTATTACTTACAAGTTCGATATGATTGGTGGCTTGATCCTGGTCAGTCACGCCTCTAAGCGGTGGTACTCCGCGTGTGGATTTTGTCGGTGTGACAGATTGGTATCAGAGCCATTGGTTATAGAGAACTTGGTTTTAATAAGGGGAAAACGTTTTTATTAAACCCAGACTATAACCAGAACAGTGCTCTCAACGATCCACAACGACGCTTCGCTCCACATGCAAGACTCAAAATCCTAGGTAATATGGTTTATGTTTATTGCCTACTTGCTAGAATTACATAGAACTTTGCTCGTGGTATGCTTAGATTACATTGCCTGCTATTCGTTATTGCTTGAGAACACTTGTGTGCTTACTCTCTTCTATCATCGCACTATTCGCAAACGCTCTCTCACTTATGTTACCTTTGCTATGAAGATCATGGCTGGACGTATTAACTTGACACAAGCCCAGTTGACGGCTCTCATCAACGAACAGGTTGCTGCGGCACTTGCAGCCGCACAAGCAGGTCAACACGCTCAGCCACCTGTCTGCACTTTCAAGAATTTCATGGACTGTCGTCCAAGTACTTTCAGTGGCATGGAGGGAGCAGTGGGGCTCCTCCATTGGTTTGAAAAGCTCGAGTCTGTGTTTGAAATGTGCGAATGCCCTGAGGCTCGCAGGGTGAAGTACGCCACTGGCACACTGGAAGGAATCGCGCTGACTTGGTGGAATGCGCAAGTTCAACTCTTAGGATTGGCAGCTGCTAACGCCACTCCTTGGAATGATTTCAAGGAGCTGATTAAACGGGAATATTGCACACGTGACGACATCCACAAGTTGGAGGTGGAATTCTTTCATCTGAAAATGACGGGGTCGGAAATTGAGACATATACTAAAAGGTCAAACGAACTGGCCGTCCTGTGTGCAACTATGGTGGACCCTCCCGTCAGGCGTATAGAGTTGTATCTCAAAGGGCTGGGACCAGAAATTCAAAGCCACGTGACATCGGCCAACCTTAATAACATCCAGGATATCCAGCGTCTTGCTCATTGCCTCACAGATCAGGCAGTGGAACAGAACAGGCTGCCTAAACGTATCAGTGCTACCGGTACTACTACTTCCGCAACTCCCAGTAATAACAAGCGGAAATGGGATGGGGATTCTAGCAAAGGTTCCGCTACAGCTCAGTCTCCAGTTCAGCAGCGCAAGACCAATAACTACCAGAGCCCTGGTCAGCAATCTTCGGGCAATCAAAGACAGGGTGGATATCGAGGCAATCTCCCAAGGTGCAATACTTGCAACAAACATCACAACGGCCAGTGCAACAAAGGTCGTTGTCAGCGGTGCCTCAAGATGGGTCATGAGGCTAAGGATTGTAGAAGCTCACGACCTGCGAACCAGAATCAGCAACAACAACCACCTGCTCCACGAAACCAGCAGCAACAACAGCAGCGAGGCAACAGAGGATGCTATCAATGTGGTGCTGAAGGCCACTTCAAACGTGACTGCCCCAGTTAAACCAGAACCAGAACAACAACAATAACAACAATAACAACAATCAGGGAAATGGCAACAACTACGAGGGAAACAATAATGGCAATGATGCTAGGGGTCGTGTGTTCGTGCTGGGGCAGGGTGACGCAAGGAATGATCCTAACGTGGTTATGGGTAAGTTTCTTCTCGATGACTTTTATGTTACTGTTTTGTTTGATTCGGGTGCGGATACCAGTTATGTGTCTCTAAAAGTTAGTCAAATGTTAAAACGTGCACCAACACCCTTAGACACCAAACATGTCGTAGAGTTAGCCAATGGTAAAAGTGTAGAAGCCACACATGTAGTCAAAGGTTGTAACATCGTCTTAGCCGGTCAGACTTTCTCCATCGTCCTCATCCTTATAGTTCTGGGTAGTTTCGACATCGTTATTGGTATGGATTGGTTATCCCAGCAACAAGCAGAGATCTTATGCAAGGAGAAGATCGTTCGTATTCCCCGTCCTGGTAAAGAACCTCTCGAAGTTCAAGGCGACAAGAGTGGTGCCGTAGTCGGTATCATCTCCTTTTTGAAGGCTCATAAGTGTTTGTGAAAGGGTCACACTGCCATTTTGGCACTTGTTACTGATGCATCAGCACAGGAGAAGAGATTAGAAGATATCCCAGTGGTACGTGATTTTCCTCAAGTGTTCCCTGAAGATTTGCCTGGGCTACCGCCTCACCGTCAGGTCGAGTTTCAGATTGAACTAGCTCCTGGAGCAGCACCTATAGCTCGTGCACCGTATCGCTTAGCTCCAACTGAACTGGAAGAACTGTCCAAACAACTACAAGAGCTCTTGGATAAGAGTTTTATTCGTCATAGCTCTTCGCCTTGGGGAGCTCCAGTGTTATTCGTGAAAAAGAAGGACGGTACTTTCCGTATGTGCATAGACTACCGCGAACTGAACAAGGTCACCGTGAAGAACCGCTACCCTCTGTCGCGTATTGACGACTTGTTCGACCAGTTGCAAGGGTCGAGCTACTACTCCAAGATTGATCTAAGGTCGGGTTATCATCAGCTGAGAGTCCGAGATGAGGACGTCTCCAAAATGGCATTCAGAACTCGCTACGGCCACTACGAGTTTCTAGTCATGCCTTTCGGGCTAACGAACGCGCCAGCAGTTTTCATGGATCTTATGAACAGAGTGTGCAAGCCTTATCTAGACAAGTTTCTGATTGTTTTCATCGATGACATCCTGATCTACTCCAAGAGTCAGGAGGAACACGAGCAGCACTTACGGCTTATCTTGGAACTTCTTCGAAAGGAACAAATGTACGCCAAGTTTTCAAAATGCGACTTCTGGCTTCGTGAAGTCCATTTTCTAGGTCATGTGGTAAACAAGGATGGGATTCATGTCGATCCATCTATGGTAGCCTTGATCAGGAACTGGCCTGCACCGCGTACACCAACGGAAATACGCCAATTCTTGGGTTTGGCGGGTTATTACAGACGGTTCATCAAAGACTTCTCAAAGATTGCACAGCCGCTTACTTTACTGACATAGAAAGGTGTCACCTATCGTTGGGGTAATCCCCAGGAAACCGCTTTTCAGCACTTAAAGGATAGGCTCTGCAGCGCACCTATTCTTTCATTGCCAGAGGGCACAGACGATTTTGTGGTCTATTGTAACGCATCAATACAGGGTCTTGGTTGTGTATTGATGCAACGGGATAAAGTCATTGCTTACGCTTCGCGCCAACTTAAGGTTCACGAGCGGAACTACACTACGTATGATTTAGAACTTGGAGCTGTTGTTTTCGCACTTAAGATATGGCGACACTACCTGTACGGTACCAAGTGCACTATCTACACCGATCACGGGAGTCTCGAGCATATCTTCAAGCAGAAGGAATTGAACATGCGGCAACGTCGATGGGTTGAACTACTTAATGATTACGAATGCGCCATCAAGTACCATCCAGGCAAAGCCAATGTTATGGCTGACGCCCTCAGTCGGAAAGACACTACGCCTAGATGCGTGCGAGCATTGCAACTCACTATTCAATCTAGTCTTCCTGCACAGATACGAGATGCTCAGGTAGAAGCATTGAAACCAGAGAATGTCAAGGCCGAAGCCTTACGCGGTTCAAGGCAACGATTAGAACAAAAGGAAGACGGCGCCTACTATGTAGCGGGACGTATTTGGGTCCCACTATACGGCGGTTTACGAGAACTTGTGATGGATGAAGCACACAAGTCTCGCTACTCGGTACATCCAGGTTCAGATAAAATGTACCACGATCTCAGAACAACGTATTAGTGGCCAAGCATGAAAGCCCTCATCGCAACCTACGTCAGCAAATGTTTGACCTGTGCAAGGGTCAAAGTTGAATATCTGAAACCATCAGGCCTACTTCAGCAACCGAAGATACCGCAGTGGAAATGGGAGGAAATTTCCATGGATTTTGTTACTGGCCTACCTAGATCCCAGCGTGGGAATGATACTATTTGGGTGATCGTAGATCGACTCACAAAGTCTGCTCATTTCTTGGCTATCAAAGAAACGGACAAGTTCTCTACATTAGCAGACGTATACTTGAAAGAAGTTGTTTCGTGGCACGGAGTGCCAATCTCTATTATCTCAGATCATGATGCACGATTTACTTCGGAACTGTGGCAAGCAATGCACAAATCTTTTGGCTCTCGATTAGACATGAGCACCGCTTATCACCCTCAGACAGATGGGCAGTCTGAGCGCACTATCCAGACTCTAGAAGACATGCTTCGGGCGTGTGTAATCGACTTCGGCAACAGCTGGGAAAAACATCTCCTGTTAGTGGAGTTTTCGTACAATAACAGTTACCACACCAGCATTCAGGCCGCTCCATTCGAGGCATTGTATGGACGTAAATGCCGGTCACCTCTCTGTTGGGCAGAGGTGGGGGATAGTCAAATCACAGGTCCAGAAATGGTAGTTGATGCTACTGAACGAATTGCACAGATACGACAACGCATGGCAGCAGCTCGTGACCGTCAGAAAAGCTACACTGATAAACGCAGAAAACCGCTCGAGTTTCAAGTCGGAGATCGAGTGCTACTCAAAGTCTCACCCTGGATGGGTGTAGTTCGTTTTGGTAAACGGCGCAAGCTCAATCCGCGGTACGTTGGACCGTTCGAGATCATTGAAAGAATAGGCAAAGTGGCCTACAAACTGAACCTACCAGCAGAACTCGGTGCAGTTCACAACGTTTTCCACGTGTCAAATCTGAAGAAGTGTCTGTCAGATGAGACACTCATAGTTCCTTTGAAGGAACTCGCTATCGACGAACAGTTGCATTTCGTCGAGGAACCTATTGAAATCACGGACCGAGATGTCAAGGTCTTCAAGAACACTAGAATAGCTCTTGTACGAGTTCGTTGGAACTCCCGTCGTGGCCCAGAGTTTACCTGGGAACGAGAAGACCAAATGAAACTCAAGTATCCCCAGTTATTCGAAAACCGTGCAACCACTACTGAGGCTGAAGCTACTACAGAATTTCGGGACGAAATTCCAAATCAACGGGGGGATGATGTAACACCCCAGGGAAATCAGTAAACGATACAACTTACCTAGCTTCCTCAGTAACCGCATTCTAAATTTCGGGACGAAATTTCTTTCAAGTTGGGGATAATGTGACAACTCGAGTTTCCGAGATTCTACTGTCGCATTGATTGATTGCACGATTGAATGTTTAGTTGTTTGCTTATTTGCCTTGTAATTGTACACACGAAAATATATGCTGAGATGGTTGTTTGGTATGTTACCTGTTCTATGTGATTGAGGTGTTTACTATATCATTATTCTGTTTACTTAAACTTTGATCATGTCCGATGAAACACAAGCGTCCCGCCATAACTTCCATCGACGAAACTGGAGTTGTTTCATCACGGGCATCCCGACAAAACAGAAATGTTTCACCGGCCCAGTTCACCACAAAGCCCAGTATGGGCCCAAACTCTTATGCGTAATTATATTAGTTAGGTTTATGTATAAGGGGAACGGTTACCAAACTCTCAAACCCTAGAGCTCCTCATCTATCGACGGCAACCTTGTGACTTCGAAATCCTCAAAGAACGATCAAGTTATTTCCTCGTTCACTGTGGTTAGTGTTAATCATTATCCTATTATATGATTTAAAATACTTTTGACTACTGTTTGGCTGCATTTGTTAATGATCATCACGTGTCGTCTATACTGCATATTTATTGATATTATCCTTTCAAAGTGATTACATGTTAATATGTGAAGTCTTGATTATTGTGATTTGTTTGAGTTGATGATTGTGTTATTTAATAAAAAGGCAAATTAAATGAGTTCTAGGGAACCGATCTATGTCAATAAGCTTGGTCAGTTCATTATAATTGATTGGTTCGTTATAAATTGATGGTGGGTAGAATGATAACTAATAAAAATGGCGGCTTAGTAAACAGATCTAGAGGTGCAGACTACAAAAAAATAAACAAAGTCAGTAACATTCATGGGGATATGGTGTGCGGCTAGGAAATAGATTTTTAATAATAGGTCCAATCGGTTGAATGATATTAGAGGTCCAATGAAAAACCTTGAGTATGTATTTCGGTCCAATAAGGTTGGACGGTGGTGGATAGATGTCGACCATTAGGGCATTAAGATTCTGTGATATTGTTTATTATTGCTGAAACAGTTATGGGTTCGACGGAACAAAGGGATCGGCGAAACACATTTTTATGACGAAACCGACATGGCGAAACACAATGTGTTTCTGTGACAACCCTCACAAAACCAGGTATCCGTACGACTTAATTAGCTATTAACTGTTGCCTAATTACTGTGCTTAACTGAGATTTCTGATAAACTGCTACTTGATTGTTGATACATGTACATGTCTGCATCATACTTTGATTTTTCCTATCACTATTTATTTACTGAACTCTAGTGACAAACATGATGCACAAAAGCACAGTAGCATTTGAACGGATAACCTATTGAACATGCTGATATAACCAACATCAGGCAGACACTGCCTCTAAAGGCCTGAATGAGCCAGAATTATTTTACTACACCCATAGTGTGTGTAGAGATACAAGGGTTGTATAATTGCGTCTCTAGGAATAAGATACAGAGATTGGATGTGCCTAAAACGTACCTTAAGCATGGAACACAGCACCTTTATTTACACACTAGCTTCTAGCTAATTAATAAAGTGCCAAAATACAAAGAATTATTCCCGACACTTTGCTGAATAAGTTGTGTCGCTAAAAATATTACTTACGACGCTTAAAGGATATCTTAAGCACTTTAACGGATTCCTATCCGACCGAACAACCGGACAATACCCGGAACATAAAAATATTGCCAGAATTATTATTGGTATTTTTTTTCTGAGCCAGTTAGGGTCCCTGATTACCCTAACACCCGCAATATAACACATTAAACAACTAACGGGGTTAGACATTAAAGTAACCGACTTTAACTTAACTGAACTATAACTGAACAATCAAGACCCAACCGGGCGACCCCACCCCCCTTGGGCCGGTTCCATTGGGATGGAACTGGATGGTACATCCCTTTGATTATTTAATTCATTTCGTGGATATCTAGAAGCCTCAAGATCCGATGGTCGATAACGCTTGGAAATCTCTATAAATAGAGCACTCTCTCACACACATAAACACACACTCAAGACCCTCACACTCACACTCACACTCTCTCTTGTCTCTCCCTCTCGGCCGAGATCACACCCAACCATCCATCCATTTTTCGGATCAAGTCTCTACATTCCAAGCATACTCTAGTGTCGGGGATCACGTACAACAAAGCCCGGAGCAAACGGAAGCTAAAGGACCTCGCGCAGTTGCTTTTATCCACGCCGTTTTTGACTAGATTCTTCCCTAGCCTTGAGCTAGAGGTATATTGTTTAAAACTCGTTTTTAATCATATCTAAAGTGGTTAAAAGGATTTTTGTCGGTTAAAAGTCGGTAACCCATTTCTTGAATCTAAAAAGTCTACTAAAACATGAAAATCGTTGGATAAAAGGTCATAACGCGTGTAAATGTCGTAGTATTTGAATATGTGGGTTGTTATGGCCCGATCTATGATGTGGTGGCTCTCATCATCGTTTAACCCGACTTTGTTAGGATCACGTATCTTAACATAAGCTTGTTTCTTTTGTACAAGGGTTAAAAGGTGAAACTCCACCACACGGGAAACATGAACTTGTGTAAAAGTGTTTTAACATGAAAAATAGTATTTAAAACGAGCCGATCTACGTATGTACAAGTGGTATATTCGTAGGACCGGGTGTCGAGAAAATCATGTTTTATAAAAGTGGATAACATGTTAATAAAAGATGATTTCTATAAACTACAAGAATAAAAACACTTGTGAAACGAAAGATCCGACAAAATAACAATTTTTATAAAAATTGTCGGAAGTTGTAAAGAGTGATTTGTTCCAAAAACGGGGTTTTTGCAAGACTAAACTATTTTATACATAGATCCACTAAATATAACGAGATCTACACAATAGTTTTAGAAAAACTACAAGTTCATGTAATAATGCGATTTTACATACTAGTCTACTAGTTTGATGTGTTGGAAATTGATTTGGTTGATTTGAAGAATTGTTGGGATGATTTTGTAAAAGAAAATGATACGCTTGAAAGCGTGGCCACCTCCAGTTACAGGGGAAACTCTGGCGAAATTTTCCTAAAATCTAACACTTAGAATTATTTACAAGTGTTAGACTACTTTGACATGTTTTCAAATATATTTCGCCACAACTTTATTTATAAATAATCGGAGGTGGGATTTTCACAAAACTAAACGTGATAAATATATATTCGGTAAATATATTTTTTTCACAACACTGTTTATGATTATTTTGTGAAAATGTATAAATATTATTTTTAGAGTAAAAATAATATTTACTAACTTGTCAAACCCAAAATAATACAAACGCTTATACGACAAGCATAAAAGTTCCAACGGTAATTTCTATTACCACCTAATCATTAAAACGTAACTTACGCATTACGCGGAAATATTCACCGACACGTATGTTGTCAACGTATTATTTTGGAAAGTATTATGTAAAGTGAAAATATATTATTTTTGAGAAAAATAATTATATTTTGGAATGAGAAATAAAAATATATTAAGTGGGACTTAATGAGATAGTATAAATACACATGTATTTAAATCCCCCATCCTTGGGAAGGAAAGTAAAATACCAAGTATGTACACGAAACGGTTGTCTAACCGTCTCCTAAAAATATAAGTTATAAAGCTAAGGCACGGCCATCCGTCTAATAGAATTAGCACCTGTAGGTCGTTGCACAGCTTCGGATATTCGGATTACTTGGTAGAGATACGCATTCACTGTGAGTTCATGTCCCCCTTTTCTCTAACTGTTTTCAGTTTACTTAACTGCGGGGGTGAAATACATGTTACTATGATTTACGAGTACTTTACAACGGTATGTTTAACGTAAGGAGGTGTTATACGATCATGTGAGTGGATAGGAACAACATGGGGCCATTAGTCCTCATGGAGGGACCGAGGGACAGGAGCGGTAGATCTATCTGGGTGTAGCGAGCCCAGCCCCCGGCCAAACTAGAAACGGACCGTGGGGTGACTTTGTCCACATACTTTGCCGTGGCAAAATCTGCTAGGTTTGAGTCTCCCTATTTGCACTTCACATATGTCAGTGGCCTTGCAAACCATTGATGATCACAAGTCCTCTTACACTGCTACATACCACAACTATTTTTATACTCACAAATGTTTTACATACTCACCTACACGTGAACTCGCTCAACATTATTGTTGATTTTTCAAATCACATGTATTTCAGGAAATTAAACGGATCTGGCACGGTATGGAACGTTTTCTGCTGCACTGGTCATGAAGTCATCAGGGTTTAGGGTTGTGTCTCTTACCTGGACAAGACACAATCCCTAAATCACGTTTATGTTTTGTTATAAGTTGTAATGTTACTGAACAAGGTTATGGTTACATGTTAAAAACAATGGTATTGTATGATGTTTTCAAAAACTTAATGGATGACTTGCATGGTTTTTAAATTCATATAGCTTTGTTATGATTAAGCTATGGTATTAAGAAGTCACACAAATTAACCACGCTTCCGCAAAGCCAGGGTGTGACAGCTTGGTATCAGAGCTCTGATCATAGCGAACTAGGATTCCTTCTCGAGTCTAGACTATGATCACTAGGGCTCTCACGAAAACATTTTTCTGCATACCACTTAAGTCCAGATCCACAAACTTTTTACAAACAAATGTTGAGCACATTTTATTCATTATTCTAGGCTCAGTCTGGGAGGCTGAGGTTCGGACTAGTGGGATTAGGAGTGTTGGCTAGTGGGACTAGGAGTGTTGGCTAGTGGGACTAGGAAGGACAGTCTGGGAGGCTGGGAGGCTAGTGGGACTAGGAGTGTTGGCTAGTGGGACTAGGAAGGACAGTCTGGGAGGCTGGGAGGCTAGTGGGACTAGGTGGATTATGTGATTACTATCTGGTAACTTATGTGACTATTTGATTCACTGATTTTGTTCTTATTCTGTGTTATGTTACAGACCCATGGATTCACCAGCTACAGGTGGATCAGATACCACTGGACCTCTACCGTTAGTGTCAGACGATGTTATGTCTTCGGAGCATGAGGTGCACACCTCAGACTATACTAGCACCGACGATGACGACTTCCAGCCGTTCGCGTTACCAGACGGCGCCGATGAGCACACTGATGACTCCTTACCCTTTGCTTTACCCGAGGGTGCCTATGAGCCTATTGATGGCGATCCTGCTGAGTATCTTCCCCTTGTTGCGATTCCGGCACCGATTCCTCTTGCTTCTTACCCGGCGTATGAGCTTTTACCAGACGCTGATGCCAACGGCGACATCGAGCTTTACGAGGACGAGCCATTTGAGGACGAGGATCCTGACGTAGCTCCTCTACCTGCTGGCGGTCTCTTGATGATAGCTGACGTTCCAGCTGGAGACTCGCCCGTCCACTCACCAGTCCCAGACTCTTTTGAGTCTGTGGCTTCTGCTCCGTCTCACGAGGTGAGCATTCAGCATTTTTTTCACAACTCAGACCCTGATCAGGCGTCTTCAGCTGCCCCCATTCCGAGTTACGCGTTTGAGCATGATGATATCGAGGATTCTGACCCTGTTTTCCCTCCCGGATTTGATCCAGACCGTGATATTGAGTATGTTCATATGGATGAGCATATGGGGGACCCTGATGATCCTATCGGTCCCATTGATCCAGATTTTGACTTTGACATGGCGTTCGACGACCCTGAGCCTGCCATAGCCCCAGAGCAGGCAGCTGCTTTTGACCCTTTACCTGAGCATGACCCTGTTCATGCTGATTTTCCTCTTGAGCCTGTTGATGTTGTTCCCCCTGTAGATGTTCCTGTGATCGAGGGCGATCATGTTGCTGCTGATCCCATTGTTCCTTTACCCATTGGTGACATACCTGCTGATCCTGTTATTGATCCTGTCGATCCTGATATTGCACCTGTTGACCCCGCTATTGCTCCTATCGATCCTTTACCCATCGAGCCCGAGCACGCTCTTTTTGCTGAGCACATGGATCCTCCAGATGAGGAGGCACAGCACGGGTGGATACCGGCGGACGAGGATGTTCCACCGTTTCCCCCACATCACACTGGCACACATCATACTGATTTCTCATTTCAGATCCCATCATTTATTCCTCCAGCGGGGCCTGGAGAGGGCTCTTCAGCCCACCCTTTCGGTCATGTACCGATGACCATGCCATTCATGCCTCAGATAGCATCTATCCCATCTTCTGTTGCACCTATCGATCTTACCAGCACGCCATTACTTTGGTCGACCCCATCTGCCATGCCACCTACAGATCCATACCACCCATTTCATTTGGGCCATACTATTGAGGATCTTTTGATGTCCTTTGTCCATCAGCATGATTCTCATACACAGCGACTCCAGGAGCTCGAGAGAGCTCAGCTATCTTTTGGTCCATATCTTGGTCAGACATCTTCATCTCTTCAGCCTTTTCGATCATTTCCTCCTGACATTGCTGCCCGACTTTCGACCTTGGAGCAGCAGGTTGCGTCCGTGATCCGTACTCAGCAGGCGATGGAGGAGGACTGGTATCACTTACGCCGCTTACTTTTCGCTCATTTTCCCCCTCCCCCACCCCCATCCGCATAGGGCTCATTGGTACCGTAGTGGTAGGCGATGGTGAGACGACCGCGATTGTGACTGCACAGCCTTTTGGAGACCATCTGACGATACAGATTTTTGTTGATATTTGTTGATGTACTGGTTGTATGTGACACTGATGTGATGATGTTTTTGACAGGGGTGATGTAGCCCCTATTTGATTTGTGATTGTATGATACAGTGACGTGCTGACACACTTACTACACTTTATGGTCTCGATATATAACAATCGCCGTATTCTCACCATATCCGGTTCACTTGATTTCTTATTTATGTTTTGTGACATGGGATGTTGTATGTATGATATTTGCAACATGGGATGTTGGGACATGGGATGTTGTGTGTGATATATTGATGACATGAGATGTTATATGCTATTACTATTACTATATACGTATGTTTATTATGGCCTAATCGACGTACGCATCTTTAGAAGATGGCACCAAGACGTCAACCGCAGCCGATGCCCACTACTCCTGAAGAACTACAGCAAGTTATTGCTGCCGCCATTGCTCAGTATGCTGCCTCGCAAGGAGGACCAAGCGGAAGTAGCTCGAACATCAACGGCAACCAAAACCCTCCTCATGGTAAACCTAAGTCATTAAGACATACCATGGCATAAATGGATTCCTTTAGCAAATGCTAATGCCATTCCTATGATATGATGTATGTGCAGGGTGCACCTACAAACAATTCTTGGACTGTAAGCCCATCAACTTCGACGGCACAGGTGGTGCTATTGCTTTCGTTCGCTGGGCAGAGAAGACTGATTCCACCATCCGCATGAGCAAATGTGCGCTCGACCAGCAGGTCACTTACATCTCAGGGTTGTTTCTAGACGGAGCCCTATCTTGGTGGAACTTACAAGTGCAAACACTAGGCGAAGCTGCCGCCTACGCCCTGACTTGGGCCGAATTGAAAGAGCTTATGCGCAAGAAGTACTGTTCCCGCGCAGAAATTCAAAAGTTGGAGACTGAATTTTGGCACCTAAAGATGGATGGACCAAAGGTTGCAGAATACGTCTAGAGGTTTCATGACCTATCTCAAGTGGTTCCTTATATGGTCACGCCTGAATACAAGCGAATTGAGCGCTTCATTTGGGGATTAGCTCCCCAAATCATTAGCATGGTGACCTCCTCCAAACCGGCAACTATTACGGAAGCCATTGATTTGAGCGTGGCTCTCACTGAGGAGGCAATTCGTTTAAACAAGTTTGATGAAGTCAAGGTGAAGAAGACAGAGACTCACGTTGAATCCTCAGGAGATAACAAAAGGAAGTTTTCAAACTTCAAACAAGGCGTCAGTATGGCAGTCAAGAAAGGAAAATCAGCTGGTGGTACCAAGAAAGGGAAAGGGTACCAGGGCACCCAGCCCAAATGCAACAACTGCCAACGCCACCATACTGGCAATTGTAACGTGAAAGTTTGTGAATCTTGTGGAAAACCGGGCCACTCAAAGGAATCATGTTGGGCTAGTGCCGGCCGGGGAGGCCAGGGAGGATATATGAATAGAAACGATAATCGTGGTGGTTTGGGAAATCGCCCACAAGGGAATAATCGAGGCTACAATGCAAATCAAGCCGGAACTGCCAATCAAAACAACCCGCCAGTTGGGGACGGTGCGGGAAATGGAAAAAGATTAGGATGTTTTCTATGCGGTGACGTTGGGCACTTCAAGAAGGATTGCCCGGGATTGAACCAAGCCCGTGGAAGGGTGTTCCAGATCGGTGCACGGGAAGCACGCCAGGATCCCAACGTTGTCACTGGTACGTTCCCTGTAAATCAACGCTATGCATCTGTTCTGTTTGATACTGGTGCCGACTATAGCTTCATATCACTAGAATTTAAGAATATACTTGGGCTAGCCGCTAATAAGTTAGACATTCCCTACGCAATCGAATTGGCTAATGGAAAGTTGGTAGAAGCCAATGATGTGATCAGAGGCTGTGTGATTGAATTAGGAGAACGTGAGTTTGCTCTCGATCTACTACCAGTCCAGTTGGGAAGCTTCGACGTGGTAGTAGGGATGGATTGGTTATCCGGGAACAAGGCAGAGATAGTATGTCACGAGAAGGTTATTCGTATTCCGACCGACGATGATGAGACCATTGTTGTTCATGGAGAAAAGCGTGAGACGCCGTTAAGGATGATTAGTTGCCTGAAAGCAAGAAAGTGTCTGAAGAAAGGATGTGTTGCTTTTCTAGCACACATTGTGGATAAGAAGGCTGCTGAGCCGAAGATCGAAGACATCCCTGTCGTGAGGGAATACCCAGAAGTCTTTCCAGAAGACTTGCCTGGCTTGCCACCTCAAAGGCAAGTGGAGTTTCACATTGACTTAGTTCCAGGCGCCGCGCCTGTGGCTAAGGCACCTTATAGACTTGCCCCGTCTGAGATGCAAGAGCTGTCGACGCAACTTCAAGAGTTGTTAGACAAGGGTTTTATCCGACCAAGCTTCTCGCCTTGGGGAGCTCCAGTTTTGTTTGTCAAGAAGAAGGACGGAAGTTTCCGTATGTGTATCGACTACAGAGAGTTGAACAAGCTGACGATCAAGAATAGGTATCCCCTGCCAAGAATCGATGATCTGTTCGACCAACTTCAAGGTTCAAGTTTCTACTCAAAGATCGATCTTCGATCTGGATATCATCAACTGCGGATACAGGAAGAGAGTATTCCGAAGACAGCCTTCAGAACTCGTTATGGACACTACGAGTTTCTCGTTGTGCCGTTTGGTTTGACAAACGCACCTGCAGTGTTCATGGATTTGATGAACCGAGTTTGTAAGCCGTACCTGGATAAGTTTGTGATCGTATTCATCGATGACATTCTGATTTATTCAAAGACAAAGGCTGAGCACGAGCAGCATCTTAGAGCCATTCTAGAGTTGCTAAAGAAGGAACAACTGTACGCCAAGTTCTCTAAGTGTGAGTTTTGGCTACGTGAGGTGCAATTCCTTGGGCACGTGGTGAACGGAGATGGAATCCACGTGGATCCAACCAAGATCGAGGCGATCAAAGATTGGGAAACGCCAAAGACGCCAACCGAGATTCGGCAATTCTTGGGTTTGGCTGGCTATTATCGAAGGTTCATCGAGAACTTTTCAAAGATCGCTCAACCGTTGACACTCCTCACGCAGAAGGATAAAAAGTTTGATTGGGGAATCAAACAGGATGAAGCATTTCAAGTGTTGAAGGACAAGCTTTGTAACGCGCCAATCTTAGCTCTACCGGAAGGTACCGACGATTTTGTGGTATATTGCGACGCATCGCGTCAAGGATTGGGTTGTGTGTTGATGCAACGTCAAAAGGTCATCGCTTACGCATCACGCCAACTGAAGGTGCACGAAAAGAACTATACCACTCATGATTGGAGCTAGGCGCAGTGGTTTTTGCACTAAAGATCTGGAGACATTACCTGTATGGTACGAAGTGCACAATCTTCACAGATCACAAAAGCCTACAGCATATATTCAACCAGAAGGAGTTGAATATGAGGCAAAGACGATGGGTTGAATTATTGAACGATTACGACTGCGAGATAAAGTATCACCCAGAAAAGGCGAATGTAGTCGCCGATGCCTTAAGTCGTAAGGAAAGGATCAAGCCCCTAAGGGTTAGGGCTATGGAAATGATAATCCAAACCGATCTCTCCTCGCGCGTTCGTGCAGCACAGAAAGAAGCTCTCAAGGAGGAGAACCTTGAGAAAGAGTATCTCCGTGGGATGGAGAAGATATTGGTGCCAAACGAGGAAGGAACATTATGTTTTGGGAAAAGGATTTGGGTTCCTCTATTTGGTGAATTAAGGGAAGTTATTTTCGATGAAGCGCACAAGTCACGGTACTCTATCCACCCGGGATCGGATAAGATGTACCAAGATCTCAAAAATTACTATTGGTGGCCTAGGATGAAAGGCGACGTTGCTATTTACGTGAGCAAATGTTTAACGTGCGCTAAGGTTAAGGCGGAATACCAGAAGCCCTCGGGACTTCTGCAACAACCTGAGATTCCCAAGTGGAAATGGGAACAAATCTCAATGGATTTTGTTACAAAACTGCCAAGAACGCCAAGAGGCCATGATATGATTTGGGTGATTGTTGACCGCCTAGCAAAGTCCGCACACTTTCTGCCAATCAAGGAGAAAGACAGTACTAGTAAACTTGCGGAAATTAACTTGAGAGAGATCGTAGCACGACATGGAGTACCCCTCTCGATCATCTCTGATAGAGACGGAAGGTTTGTGTCAAGGATATGGCAATCCTTCCAAGAAGCTTTTGGCTCACAATTGAATCTGAGCACTACGTTCCATCCGCAAACTGACGGCCAGAGCGAGCGAACGATACAGACTTTGGAAGACATGCTGAGAGCATGTGCTATGGATTTGGGCGGTAGCTGGGATAAACACTTACCTTTGGTCGAATTCTCATACAACAACAGCTACCACACCAGTATTGGTGTCGCGCCTTTTGAAGCCCTTTACGGACGCAAGTGTCGATCACCACTATGTTGGGCTGACGCAGGTGATAGGCAGCTCGCCGGTCCCGAAATTGTCCAAGAGACGACAGACAAGATTGCGCAGATTCTTAAACGCATCGAAGCCGCTCGCCACCGACAAAAGGCCTATGCGGATCCAAACCGAAAACATATGGATTTTCAAGTTGGAGAGATGGTGTTATTGAAGGTATCACCCTGGAAAGGGGTGGCACGCTTTGGGAAGCGTGGGAAGTTAAATCCACGCTACATTGGTCCTTTCAGAATTTTAGAAAGAATTGGAACCGTAGCATACAAGTTGGACCTACCTACTGAACTAAATGGTGTTCACGATACATTTCATGTATCCAATCTAAAGAAGAGTCCAACTCAAGTTGACGTTGCCATTCCTATCGACGAGATTCATGTTGACGACACGCTCCACTTCGTAGAAGCACCTGTCGAGGTCACAGATTGGAAAGTTAACAGGACCCGCCGGAGCAGTGTCAAACTCGTCAAGGTTCGCTGGAATGCCAGACATGGTCCTGAATACACCTGGGAGCGTGAGGACCGGATGAAAGAGAAATACCCCCACTTATTTCCTAAAAACTCTGCATCTACAAGCAGAACTTAAATTTCGGGACGAAATTTATTTAACGGGGGGAGAATGTGACAACCCTCACAAAACCAGGTATCCGTACGACTTAATTAGCTATTAACTGTTTCCTAATTACTGTGCTTAACTGAGATTTCTGATAAACTGCTACTTGATTGTTGATACATGTACATGTCTGCATCATACTTTGATTTTTCCTGTCACTACATTATTTATTTACTGAACTCTAGTGACAAACATGATGCACAAAAGCACAGTAGCATTTGAACGGATAACCTATTGAACATGCTGATATAACCAGCATCAGGCAGACACTGCCTCTAAAGGCCTGAATGAGCCAGAATTATTTTACTACACCCATAGTGTGTGTAGAGATACAAGGGTTGTATAATTGCGTCTCTAGGAATAAGATACAGAGATTGGATGTGCCTAAAACGTACCTTAAGCACGGAACACAGCACCTTTATTTACACACTAACTTCTAGCTAATTAATAAAGTGCCAAAATACAAAGAATTATTCCCGACACTTTGCTGAATAAGTTGTGTCGCTAAAAATATTACTTACGACGCTTAAAGGATATCTTAAGCACTTTAACGGATTCCTGTCCGACCGAACAACCGGACAATACCCGGAACATAAAAATATTGCCAGAATTATTATTGGTATTTTTTTTCTGAGCCAGTTAGGGTCCCTGATTACCCTAACACCCGCAATATAACACATTAAACAACTAACGGGGTTAGACCTTAAAGTAACCGACTTTAACTTAACTGAACTATAACTGAACAATCAAGACCCAACCGGGCGACCCCACCCCCCTTGGGCCGGTTCCATTGGGATGGAACTGGATGGTACATCCCTTTGATTATTTAATTCATTTCGTGGATATCTAGAAGCCTCAAGATCCGATGGTCGATAACGCTTGGAAATCTCTATAAATAGAGCACTCTCTCACACACATAAACACACACTCAAGACCCTCACACTCACACTCTCTCTTGTCTCTCCCTCTCGGCCGAGATCACACCCAACCATCCATCCATTTTTCGGATCAAGTCTCTACATTCCAAGCATACTCTAGTGTCGGGGATCACGTACAACAAAGCCCGGAGCAAACGGAAGCTAAAGGACCTCGCGCAGTTGCTTTTATCCACGCCGTTTTTGACTAGATTCTTCCCTAGCCTTGAGCTAGAGGTATATTGTTTAAAACTCGTTTTTAATCATATCTAAAGTGGTTAAAAGGATTTTTGTCGGTTAAAAGTCGGTAACCCATTTCTTGAATCTAAAAAGTCTACTAAAACATGAAAATCGTTGGATAAAAGGTCATAACGCGTGTAAATGTCGTAGTATTTGAATATGTGGGTTGTTATGGCCCGATCTATGATGTGGTGGCTCTCATCATCGTTTAACCCGACTTTGTTAGGATCACGTATCTTAACATAAGCTTGTTTCTTTTGTACAAGGGTTAAAAGGTGAAACTCCACCACACGGGAAACATGAACTTGTGTAAAAGTGTTTTAACATGAAAAATAGTATTTAAAACGAGCCGATCTACGTATGTACAAGTGGTATATTCGTAGGACCGGGTGTCGAGAAAATCATGTTTTATAAAAGTGGATAACATGTTAATAAAAGATGATTTCTATAAACTACAAGAATAAAAACACTTGTGAAACGAAAGATCCGACAAAATAACAATTTTTATAAAAATTGTCGGAAGTTGTAAAGAGTGATTTGTTCCAAAAACGGGGTTTTTGCAAGACTAAACTATTTTATACATAGATCCACTAAATATAACGAGATCTACACAATAGTTTTAGAAAAACTACAAGTTCATGTAATAATGCGATTTTACATACTAGTCTACTAGTTTGATGTGTTGGAAATTGATTTGGTTGATTTGAAGAATTGTTGGGATGATTTTGTAAAAGAAAATGATACGCTTGAAAGCGTGGCCACCTCCAGTTACAGGGGAAACTCTGGCGAAATTTTCCTAAAATCTAACACTTAGAATTATTTACAAGTGTTAGACTACTTTGACATGTTTTCAAATATATTTCGCCACAACTTTATTTATAAATAATCGGAGGTGGGATTTTCACAAAACTAAACGTGATAAATATATATTCGGTAAATATATTTTTTTCACAACACTGTTTATGATTATTTTGTGAAAATGTATAAATATTATTTTTAGAGTAAAAATAATATTTACTAACTTGTCAAACCCAAAATAATACAAACGCTTATACGACAAGCATAAAAGTTCCAACGGTAATTTCTATTACCACCTAATCATTAAAACGTAACTTACGCATTACGCGGAAATATTCACCGACACGTATGTTGTCAACGTATTATTTTGGAAAGTATTATGTAAAGTGAAAATATATTATTTTTGAGAAAAATAATTATATTTTGGAATGAGAAATAAAAATATATTAAGTGGGACTTAATGAGATAGTATAAATACACATGTATTTAAATCCCCCATCCTTGGGAAGGAAAGTAAAATACCAAGTATGTACACGAAACGGTTGTCTAACCGTCTCCTAAAAATATAAGTTATAAAGCTAAGGCACGGCCATCCGTCTAATAGAATTAGCACCTGTAGGTCGTTGCACAGCTTCGGATATTCGGATTACTTGGTAGAGATACGCATTCACTGTGAGTTCATGTCCCCCTTTTCTCTAACTGTTTTCAGTTTACTTAACTGCGGGGGTGAAATACATGTTACTATGATTTACGAGTACTTTACAACGGTATGTTTAACGTAAGGAGGTGTTATACGATCATGTGAGTGGATAGGAACAACATGGGGCCATTAGTCCTCATGGAGGGACCGAGGGACAGGAGCGGTAGATCTATCTGGGTGTAGCGAGCCCAGCCCCCGGCCAAACTAGAAACGGACCGTGGGGTGACTTTGTCCACATACTTTGCCGTGGCAAAATCTGCTAGGTTTGAGTCTCCCTATTTGCACTTCACATATGTCAGTGGCCTTGCAAACCATTGATGATCACAAGTCCTCTTACACTGCTACATACCACAACTATTTTTATACTCACAAATGTTTTACATACTCACCTACACGTGAACTCGCTCAACATTATTGTTGATTTTTCAAATCACATGTATTTCAGGAAATTAAACGGATCTGGCACGGTATGGAACGTTTTCCGCTGCACTGGTCATGAAGTCATCAGGGTTTAGGGTTGTGTCTCTTACCTGGACAAGACACAATCCCTAAATCACGTTTATGTTTTCTTATAAGTTGTAATGTTACTGAACAAGGTTATGGTTACATGTTAAAAACAATGGTATTGTATGATGTTTTCAAAAACTTAATGGATGACTTGCATGGTTTTTAAATTCATATAGCTTTGTTATGATTAAGCTATGGTATTAAGAAGTCACACAAATTAACCACGCTTCCGCAAAGCCAGGGTGTGACAGTTTCGCCGAGACTAGTCATGATGAAACAAACCCGACAAATCAAGAGTGTTTCGCCAAGGGACGTCACGACGAAACGGAGGGCGTTTCGTCGAAAGGGATTCACGGCGAAACAGGGGTGTTTCGCGATTGGTTAATCTGCACAGTAACCTGGTTAATTTCTGTTAAAAGTTAACTGGAATTATTAACTACTGTTAGCTGATATGCATGACTTATATGAACTTGAATATATGTCTTATGTTATTCGTGATTGCTAGACCAACACTACTGTAATTGCATATGCTTACATGGAATTAGTGAATATAAACTGATTATGTACACGTGCGTACTTTAGGACTTGATTGATTAACTGTGAGCACATACTTTAGCATACCGAGCAAACCAAGGTGAGTTCACACTCTTACCAAGGCATGGGATTCCTGGGGTAGGGAATGGGACTGGATGATTATCTGTACTTACGTTATTATTGGGAATTGTGGATTACTGACCTCGGTTGGGAAAGGTCACGTATAGATACTGCTAGACTAGTGATACATGGGGAAACCCCCACTACTCTTCGCACACATGCCTGTAATGGCCGCGATACTAATACTGTTCTTCACACACATGCCTTGTATGGCCGCGATACTTATACTAATCTTCGCACACATGCCTGGAGGACCGCGATGTAATTAATAAGGATACATGGGTTACTAAACAAATAAACGATTTATGAAACGAACATTATTACTAAACAACCCACTGTGAACTCGCTCAACTAGTTGTTGACTCTCTGTTACATACCTTGCAGGTCGTTAGGTATACATGGAGCTTGCACTGGGAGGCGCGGTCGTTGTGGACAAGGATCGTGAAGGCTATGTTAAACATTTATAACATTTCAAACTTAAACTTATGTTGGGTTTACTTTTACGCTTCCGCTAAACATTGATATCACACTTATGTTTTGAACACCTTTCATATTGGTTTGGTTGAATTGCATTTACTTTTTCTTATTACTTACAAGTTCGAAATGATTGTTGGCTTGATCCTGGTCAGCCACGCCTCCAAGCGGTGGTACTCCGCGTGTGGATTTTGGGGGTGTGACAAATAATCATGTTACATGTTTACTACACAGATTACTATTGTCCGGTACGGCCTGAGAGGCCGGGTGTCACACCAGATACCAATACTTCACATCCTACATCCTGCTGTGGATCTTTTCAAGACTCCAATCGTGAAATATCTTAAGGAAGGACACATCCCAAAGGATGAAAATACTAAGGCCTTTAGAATGAAGGTATCACGATTCACTATTATAAATGATGTTTTGTCCAAGAAATCTCTTTCAGGACCATACCTGAGGTGCTTGGAGGATCCTGAAACTAAAGAAGTGCTTCAGGATATACACGAAGGGGATTGTGGTAACAATACTGGGTGCAAATCATTATTTTAAAATGTACTAAGAACAGGATACTATTGGCCAACGATGAAGAAAGATGCTGCAGAATATGATTGAAGATGTGATGCATGTCAAAGGCACAGTAACATATTACATCAACCTGTTGAACCACTTTATCCTATTGCTTCCCCTTGGCCATTCATGAAGTGGGGGATGGACATAGTAGGAAAATTGCCAAAACTCCAGGAGGAAAAGTCTTTATGCTGGCAATGACCGACTATTTTTCTAAATGGGTTGAGGCTAAAGCATTTGTTCAAGTTAGAGACTAAGAAGTAGTATCCTTCATAAAAAGGAATATTCTGACCAGGTTTGGGGTACCAGCCGAGATAATTTGTGACAATGGTTCTCAGTTTATAAGTAAGAGGACTACTGACTTTTACAAGAGTTGGGGAATCAAAATGATCACATCTACTCCAGTACATCCTCAAGCAAATGGATAAGCAGAATCCTCGAACAAGATAATTGTCAATAACTTGAAGAAGAGACTAGGAGCTAAGAAAGAAAGATGGGCAGAAGAATTACCCTTTGTTTTGTGGGCTGATAGAACAACAATAAAGAGTGCAATTGGCCAAACTCCATTCTCCTTAGCAGTGATCCCAACAGAAATGGTGATACCTACAGCAAGAACTAACCTCCGGGATCCTGAGCAGAATCCTGAAGCTTTGTGCCAGGAATAAGATACTGTGGATGAGACAAGAGATGCAGCAAAGCTAAGGATGGCAACATATCAACAGATGATATCCAGAGCATATAACAAGAATATAAGGACTAGAAGATTTTAAGTTGGGGATTGGGTGTTAAGAAAGGCTTTTCAGAATACTACAATCCTGCTGATGGAAAATTAGCTCCGAAGTGGGAAGGACCCTATGAGGTTGAATCAGAATCTGGGAAGGGAGCATATCGACTCAAGAATATGGAAGGGGGTATGCTACCAAGATCCTGGAATGCTATACACCTAAAGCTCTATTTCAAGTGGGTTTAGAATTTAATTTCTAACTCAGGATGGTATGAATTCTATCTCTTTTAATATATTTGATATTATTTATTCTTTTGAACCCAATACTGACTTAAGCATCGGAGGGGTGTTAGCCAGGCTAACACCCACCTTAGTTTACAGTTGTTTTGCAGTATTTGCTTCGGGATATAGCTCCAGGATACACACTCAGGATATTTCGAAAGATTAGAGTATTGGCCCCCTCTCTCACGTTTAAGGGATCTTGATCCCTTCACAGGTTTAAAGGTATTCAACTTTCTCACGAATTGGATTTAAGCACCCCGCCTGGAGTGCAAGTTATCCAGGGATAGTTCAAGGTAGCGGGACCAGTTCATGTAAAAGTGGCTGACAATTTCATTACTATTGGCTATATCCTGGATCCTCAATGTATGTGAGGATTGATCACCCTCTCTCACGAAAGGGTATTTTCATACTCTCTAAGGTTTAAAGATTTTCACCTTTCTAAGTCTTGGAGTTTGTACACTCCCGCCTGTAGCGCATGAAAATCAGGGTTTATCCCCATGACATTAAGGGTTTATCCCCAGTATGTTAAGGGTTTATCCCCAGTATGTTATGGGTTTATCCCCAGGATATTCAGGGTTTATCCTCAGAAAAACTAAAGTTTAAGAACAGGCTTTGAATAAAATATGGCTATGTTTGCAATAGGAATTCCTAAGTCTTCAAACATGCTGAACACAGGGGACATACGCCACAATACAATTCAAAGGATGGATTCAAATTTCTAAATGTGCACTGGGGACATTCATAAGATGGAAGATTGGAATTGACTCTCTAAGAGTCTTTGGTATGATCTCTCCTTTTTATTTTTTAAATCTCCTTTGAGTAACTTAAGTTTTTAGGTTATGTAGCAGTATCCTGACCAGGATATCTCTCAGGATATTCTCAGGATATGTTCCCAAAATATCTTCAAGGATTTTCAAAGAAAAGTATTTTTAGAATAAAACTTATGCACTAAAAATATAACAACAAAGATAAGGCCAAAGGAAAGTTATATTATTAACATAGCAAAAGTTTGTGCTTTTGGTTTCATCTCAAACTGAGATCCATCCACCAAAAGCACAGCTAGTTCCTAAACATATTTACCTAACAGTTGGAGGTTTCATCTCAAAACGAGACCCATCCACCTCCAACTGTTATATTGTCCAAAAATAAAGCATACTAACATTAATGACCAAGGGCTTCATCCTGAAACTCAGGATCCCTCCACCATTGGCCATCATATTTTTCAAAATGCAGGAAAAGTAAAGTGTAGAAAAGGTAAATTGTTTTGGGATTACAGACCAACATTCAAATTTTTAAAAAAGTGGGCTCCGGCTAGGCATCAATATCCATCATCGCCCACTTGAATGCCCTCACACAGCGGCATCTTCACCAGCCTTCTCCGTCTTCTCAGCCTCAGCATCCTGAGCAGCATCCTCGCCAACATCCTCTCCAGCATCCTTCTTTTCTCCAGCCTTGTCCACCACCTCTGCTGACTTGGAGGATTCACCAGCCCCAGCATGATACGACACAAGATTGCCTCCAAGCTCCTTTAGTTTTGCCACCCAAGAATTAACCGGCCAGGATGGACACTCAAGACCTGTCTCCTTGGCCTCATAAGCCATCTTGATACGAGCTTGTAGCAGGGAGACAACAGCCGAGTTTTTGATTACCTCCCGGAAGGAAATCATGGCCTGTTCATGCTCAACTTGCACGGCTGCCAGCTTTACTTCAGCATCCTGAGTGACCTTCTTCAGCTTATCCTTATAGTGACGGGTCTTGGCTTCAGCAATGGTGCCCTGATCAGCAACAGTGGTCTCAAGCTGCTTGATCCTGGCTTCTTGAAACTTGTTTGTACTGCAGGAATCGGTGTAGAGATGGAGCAGATGCTAGAGACCCTGCAAGTCAAAATTCAGGTATAAGTTGAAGTTTACTAACCAGGATATTCTGACAGGATATGTACGCAGGATATAGTACCAGGATATTACCTTATTGAGGAAGGATGTCATTGGCTCTAAGGAGTCAGTAAAGCTAAGTTCTTCATAAGAGAACCCTTCGGAGCCTGGAGTGCTGGCCTCAGAACCCTTTCTCTTCTTGGAGGTGGAGGCACGAGTTCTTGGATTGGGCTTAGGAACCGGGACTGGTTTGGAGCTGGTGGTGGCAGGAGTTTCCTTCTTGATATTGACTGGAGTAGGGTAGCTGTCAAGCTCATCGAGGTCCAGGAGGATTGGAATTTTGCTGGAGTCTGCATGTAGGGAGTAACTTTAAAATTCTTTTTGAACCATACTAAATAAAAACATGTATGCAGGATATTGAGCAGGATCCTTACCAGACATGTTTGAACTAGAGGGTTGACTTGAAGATGCTGGAAATGGGTTGAAGCTTCTTTCAACTTCTAGAAGAAGTCTGATGGTATCGATTCTCTTCTTTAAGTCAGCTAAAGGAGGTGCAAGGTTTCTGAAATCAGCTGTATATAAGAAAGAAAAAGAAAATCAGTATAGGATATAAGACAGAATCATCCTTAAACCCTAAATCCTACCCTTTCTCAACCACTTCACCGGATAACCCGCTCCACCAGGGATTGAATCTCTTTTTACAAAGAAAAACTTGGATTTCCATTCCTCTTCGTTCTTGGTGGCTCGGAGTATCAGTGGATCGCTGGAGGTGGAATAGAACAAGATTCGGCAAGAGCCGTGGCATCTAAGCCGGTATGCTAGGGGGAGGTCGTGAACAGAAAGATCAGGGACATGAGTGTTTTTTATTTGATCAAGAACAAGTAAAACTCGCCAAAGCACTGGCATTGTTTGACTAAAACAGATTTTTGTGATATTGAAAAACTCTGTGATAAAGTCAGGAAACGGGAATTGTAGCCCTAAGGTAAAAGGAAAAGCATTAAAACACAACCACTCTTCGGAAACCATGTCCGACCGGATTTCCCGATCGAATGGCCGGAACACCGTCCCTTTCGGAAAGATACCGGAGGTTTTGAGAGCTGACAAATGAGCGCTGTCAAAGGAGTATATTTCTTTCTCCGGATCTTGGAGAATATTCTGGTGAATAAATGAAGGGGCAGAGACGCCGGAGCTAGATCTGGTTTGTCTCGCCATATGATCGCCGGAATATTGTGCAGAATAGAGGGAAGAAGATGAAGGTGAAAGAGAGGATTTTACCTTTTTGCTTTTCTGATGGAGGTTAAATGAAGATGAGGATGAGAAGTTATAGGGAAGTAATGAGTAAATATAGGCTGAACGGTTACAAGTTGTCACATGAAAGTCCTATCTCATAATTGCCTTGGAATACGTAAAAAATGTAACCGTTAGGACTCAGGATCCTTAACGGTAACATTTTTGGGGACAATTGTTATGGGTGAAATTCTGAGCCCATATCCTGAATAATATCTTGACTATATGATAAATATTCATACTCAGGATGCTGACTCAGGATATTGGTAACATCCTGGTATGGTATCCTGAGGATTACTAACGGGTTATGTGCTGGATTATGAGTTCAAGTTTACAACGTTCATGAAGATCTCTTCCCCTGAAGACTCGGTCCAAGTTGTTCGAAGAAAGACGTTGAGGCCGCTTTACTTGTTCTCCAACGCTAACTAAAGAATATTCGGTGGCATCCCTCATTTATAGGAGATTTTGTTTTCTTTTCTTAGCTATAAATAGACGGATAAACCAGATCAAATATGACATCACACTCACTACTCTCGAACTCGTCTATTCTCTCTCGCAACTTTCACTTTCTGAAAAAGCATTGTAACACTTAGTAGCAATCTGGTCAATATCCTGCAATGTATCCTGACATTTGAAGTAATAAGAAGAACAAGGCAGCTGCGATTGTCAGCTCTCGAGGTTTGGTGCCGGCGATCTAGATTGGTCAAGGGCTTTCCTCGTACATCTCGTGTCACCCTTTACTTTTTGCTCATTGTTTGATTATAGATATAGCTCGATATCCTGAGCTATATCCTGAAACTGTTTTTGCAAACAACCAATTCAGCATATTTTCGATACACATTCTCAGCACACTACCTCACTTAACTAATTTGATCACTAAATTGCTTAGGTAATTTTTGACCAAAACATTACTCGCTTACGCTATGCAACTCGCTGTGTACTCGATACTCGCACTCGCTATTCTCGAAGGTGCTCGCAAAACTTGAACGATAGGTGAATGCGTGCAAATTATGTAGGTGAATACGTGCAAAATATAGTGGAATATGTGCTTACGTGGATTATGTGCTTCTATGCTTACGTGCCCTACGTGCTTATGTGCCTATGTGGGTTATGTGCCTACGTGATTATATGCCTATGTGTGAACGTGTTCCTGAGCTTTATCTAGTAATAATAAGTAGATTGGTATGGGAGATTCGATTGTATCACATTTGAATCCTATAACGATGTCTGTTGTAGACAATGTCGTCATTTGGATCTCACACTTCTCGCGCTACCCGCCGCAACCATGCTGACAAATGCATCGCCTCGCTAGTCGCCAAGGAAATGGCCAAGGTCATTCCACAAATCGTCAGCGAAATCAATGAAATCGATAGCAAGTCCTCTAAGGAATCTAGGACTGACTCGCCGAAAGCTACTTTTAGCTTCAAGCAGTTTAAGGCCTGCGGCCCAAAAGACTTCACTTGTGACAACCCTCACAATGACAGGTATCTGTACAATTAATTAATATTCAATTTGTGCTTAATGACTGTGCTTGATTACAACTGTGATTGAACTGCTTTCTGATTTCTGTTACATACATACATATGCATCACATTTCATACTGTCACTCTATTTATTACACACAAACCTTAGTGACAAACTTGATGCACAAAGCACAGTTAGCACAGTGAGTGGATAACCCAGAGACATGCTGACAATGCCAGCACCTAGACAGACAATGTTTTAAGGCCAGTATGAGCCAGAGACAGGGTACTACACTAGTAGGGAGTGTAGGGAAGTGAGGACTATAAAACTGTGTCACTAGGTGATAGTTATAGTGCCGGGAAGTGCCTAAAACACACTCTAAATGCAGAATTCTGCACTTAATAAAAAAATTCAGCATTTAACTATGCTAGTAATGTGCAAAAACTTGACAAAGTGGTGCTATATACTTTCCAAAGTGTCGGGAATTAAAAGTGTCAGAAAAAGTATTATAAAAGACACCTTACGGATTAATTAAGCACTTTAACGGAACAACACCCAACTAAACAACCAGACATTACCCGGAACACAAAAATATTGTCAAACACATTGTTTTTATTTTTCTGAGCTAGTTAGGGTCCCAGAACACCCTAACACACTATATATTTCATAACACACCATAAGACACTAACTAAACACTTGATTTCTAACTAAACCAACTAACCACCCATTACAACCCAACTAGACACCCCCCCCCTTGGGACGGTTACAAGGGTGGTGTCCCACCCTTGATTTTCTAGATTAGTTTATTATGTATGCATTGTACTAAGGGAACAATTTAACTAATGGACCATGGTTTGTTGGAAGATTTCTATTTAAACCACTAGATAACCATCATTCTTAACTTCACACATCAACAACACCATCCATCTTCTTCCTCTTCCCCTCTTGCTCGGCCGAGAGCTCCACCACCACCATCATCATCTTCAAGTTTCCTTTCATGCAATCTCTAGTGATCCAAAGGTGTTAGAGATCATACAACTAAGCGCGGTGTGTTCGTAAGCTCAAGGACCTCTATCATCTTCTTTTATCCACCACATTTCATCACTTGAACTCCCCTAGCCTTGAGCTAGTGGTAAGAACTTAGATCCTTGTATTTTACATGTTGTTTAGTGGTTAATGAGGTATAATGATCAAAATGTTAAAGAACCCTAATGAATCTTATGAAGAAGTCTTGAACATAAACTAACTTGGTGATAAAGTATGGTTAAAATGATGAAGAAATCATGATATTCATATGTTGTGATGCTTGTTGATTATTGTTTACTCATGGAGTTGATATGGATCATCATATGGTCTTGATAGATCATGATTAAAAACATGATCTAGCAAGATGAGAAAGTAAGAATGTTGTAGGATGATGGATCATCCACACATAAACTATGAACTTGAATGAATGAATGTTTTCTTGAAAAATGAAGATCAAAGTAGGTTATAATCATGTAGATCTAAAGATCCATGAGTGGTTTTTCAAAAGAACCAAGTTAAAAATATTAGTTTCACTAAAACTTGGATCTTACATAAACAAATCACATTTCGGTGAATAAGCAAGTGTAGAAACACTTGTATAAAAGGAAAAGTTTACAAAGAAATATTTTTAGAAAATATGGTTGGAAGTTGTAAACACTTAAACTCTTTAAAAATAAAGTTTTTAAAGAACTAATCACATTTTAAAAGGTAACAAGACTTACTAAGTATGCTAGTAAGTTACTACATATTTTTATAAATTCTCAAGTTCATGAGTTTATAGTTTATGCTTGTTTTTGGCAAGTTTAGTATGTCGAGGTTGTTTATTGTTGATTGAGAATTGGTTGAATGAATTTTTGAAAAAGAAAATGATATGCTAGTAAGCATGGACACCTCCATTTACAAAGGAAACTCTGGCGAAATTTTTCTAAAATCCAACACTTAGAAAGTATTTTTCTAGCAAGCGTTTGCAAACATATTTTAACCTTGTTTTCAAAATAAACTTCGCCATTATTTTATAACAAAAATACCAAGTGCCGGAGGTTGATTTTCGTAAATAAAGTTTGAAAAATATATATTTAGAATATATATTTTATATTAAAACTCTTGTGTGATTATTTATTTATTTTATGAACTAGTTATATTATTTTTAGGATAAAAATAATATAACTTTTGAACACCATAAAATTTACCACTCTAAAGTAATACCAATACTCTCACGGAATAAATATTTAAGTTACGCATTTATTATTGCAACGCGAACGCTAAAACGTAACTTATGTGATATTTCAGAAAAATACTCTTACACGTATATTTTTGGTAAAATATTATTTTGGGGAACTTATGAAGTAAATATAATATTTTCGGGAAAAATATATATATTTTGAATTAAGATGCTTTAGACAAATAATTTAAATATATTTTTCTAAGTGGGACTTGAAATATGTTTTTCGGGATTACAAATATACATGTATAAATACTCCCATCCTTGGGAAGGAAATACACATATAAAATACTTGAGAAGTGTGGATACAAAATAGTTGCCTAACTATTATTCCTAAAAAAAATTGAGTTAAAATAATTATTACTATTTTAACAAGAAGTCACAAACTTGATAATATCAAAGTAACGCAACTCAAAACATTGAACCCTAAGCCAAGGCACGGCCCGTTCGTCTAATAGATAATAGTACGTTGTAGGTCGCCAGGTAGCTGATCAAGTTTGAGATTGAAGTTATAGGATACGCACTTCTGTGAGTTCATGTCCCCATTTTCTTTTAACTATTTTCAGTTTTATACTTCGGGGGTGAAATACATGTTACAATTATTACAGACTTTTATTTACATGGTATGGTTAGCTTAGGGAGGGTTTTTACTACGCGATCATGTGAGTGGTGGGCATGACACTTAAGGCCATTAATCATCATCGTAGGACCAAGGGACATGAGTGATAGATCTATATGGGTGTAGCGAGCCCACACCCGTGAGGCCGGGGCGGTCCATAGTGGTGACTATGTCTTCATACCGGAGACAAATTTGCTAGGTTTGAGTCTTCCTGCACCATTTTCACACATACCATTGGCTTTGCAACCCATTGGTGATCATTTTTTCCTTAATTGCTACATACCAGGGAATTTCATACTTACAGACATATTTTTGAAAGGTTTTACACACTTACACACACATGAACTCACTCAACTTTTGTTGATTTTTCAAACTACATGTATTTCAGGAAATTAGTGGATCTGGCGGAGTATGCGTTGTGTCAAGGCTGCGTAGTGAATAAAGATGTCATCCGAATGGTTGTGTTTAGGAGGTGGATCCCTTTCCTGGACGGGATACATAGTTCTAAACTTGGGTTTTATTTACGTACTTTTGATGAGTCTTTGTGAACTCTGTTTATTATGTCATGGTTGTAACTTACTTTATGTGTCAACATTTTCAAACAATGTCGTTTTAGTATTTTTAACTTTATGAATGGATGAACATCTTATGTTTTATCATATTGCATTGTTATGACTGTTGCTATGGTATTAAGAAGTCACACCAAAATAATCCGCGCTTCCACAAAAGCCAGGGTGTGACAGCTTGGTATCAAAGCCTCGATCATAGCGAACTAGGATTCTTCCTCGAGTCTAGACTATGATCACTAGGGCTCTCACGAAAACATTTTTACATTGCGTACACTAAATGTCCAGATCCAGGGTACAAAACATTTTTACAAATAAAAGGCACAAATGCACTTTTCAAAATTCATGGTTCAGTCTTAGAGATTGAGGGAGTTCAACCTTAGAGGCTGAGGGAGGTTCAGTCTTAGAGACTGAGGGGTTCAATCTTAGAGATTGGGGAGGTTTAGTCTTAGAGACTGGGAGGATGGTCTTAGAGACCAGTGAGTTGGTCTTAGAGACCGGGGAGTTAGTCTGAGAGACTAGAGAGTTCAGTCTGAGAGGCTGGGGAGGGTAGTCTAGGGAGACTAGGAGGATTACTTGTTTGCTTTATTGTGACTTACATGTTTATTTGATTTCATGTTGATATATGTGCATATGTGTGGTTGTGTTTACAGACACCATGATTTCTTCTTCCGACACAGGAGTATCAGACACATTGGACCCCATGGCGGGCGTATCAGACGATGAGATACCATCCGAGGGAGATGTCTACACGTCGGATACCACGAGCACGGATGATGATGATGATTTTTAGCCTTTCGCTCTGCCCGACATCGGAGATGAGGTTCAGCCTGCTGATGGCATTGTAGCTGGGGATCTACCTCTTGCTGTGATCCCTGCTCTCGTTCCACTTGCTGCCTTTCCTATGGAGGATTTGCTATTCGATGTTGTGTCTGACGACGACATCGACCTTTTCGTTGAGGGTCCCCCTGAGGACGACCATGAGGGCGGGGCCCCGATTGCTGTTGATGCTGTCATTCCTATTGCTGAGGCTCCTATGGAGGAGGCTCCTCTTTGTTCACCTGTTCCAGACTCGTTTGAGTCTGTGGCATCCGCTTCTTTGCACGACCAGGGCGTACAGCGCCACTCTCCTGACGCAGACTCAGACGTAGCGATGTCAACTGTACCTGGTCCACCTCACGAGTTTGAGTTTGATCATGAGTTCGAGGAAGAGTTTGATCCAGTTTTTCCCCTTGGTTTTGATCCCGACCAAGAGATCGAGTTTATTCTTATTGACCAGCCCTTAGAGGCGCCAGTAGCCCTTATTGATCAGTTGTTTGACATTCCTGCCGACTTTGATGTGGACTTTGTCGACCCTAAGCCTGTTATAGCACCAGAGCCTGTCGTTGACCATGACCCTGTTCTTGATGATGCACCAGCCCTTGCACCACCCATTGTTGACCTTCCCATTGTTGCACCACTAGTGGTGGATGATCCTATTGTAGATGCACCCTTACCTGATCCCGTGCCGGCATTGGTTGACCGTGCACCTTTCGCCGCTCACATCGATCCTCGTTATGCTGACACCCATAACGGGTGGATCGAGGATGATGATGACAACCCACCGTTTGTGCTACCCGTCATTCCTCCCGTAGCACCTGTTTTCGCACCTATTGATGTTCCATTTTACCACCCACACACCTCTGACGCCCAACGCACTGATCTTCCTATCACATTTTACCACCCCACCTCGTCATGGGGAGGGTTCATCGAGGCAGCCACCTGTTTTTGTTTCACCTGTATCGGCATCTGTTCCTTTCATGTCCCAGTTCCCGCATACCGCACCATCTTTCATACCTTCGGGCGAGCCGTTTCTGTGGGCTTCGCCCAATGTTATGCCATTATCAGACCCGTACCACCCTTTCCAGATGGGGTACACGACAGAGGACATACTCATCTCCCTTCAGCTACAACAGGACGCACTGAGTCGTCGTATTCAGGAGTTAGAGAGGACACCACGTCCTCTATGTCATTGTCAGACTCCTTTTGCCGAACCACACACTCCCTGTCCGCTTTCCCCCGGTTCGGATGTTCGTTTCCTTACATCTGAGCAGCAGATTGCCTATTTTCTGCGCGTCATTCGTGCACTTGACGAGGATTGGGTGCACATGCGCCATTTGCTTTTCTCTTATTTTCCTCCGCCTCCTCCGCCATCAGCATAGATATTTTTGGTTTGATGCAGGTAGATCGTTTTGGTGAGAAAGTCGCAATTGAGCCAACACACGAAGACTTTTGGGAGACCACACTTTTGTATATGATATGTGTAGATTGACTTGCATTTTTAGGGTGATGTAACCCTGTGATCTTATTTTTTGATGTATGATGTACTGTAAAACATGTAAAACTATATTGTGGTCATGATTAATGGCAACGTTCTCACTACATGCTTAATGGCAACGTTCTCACTACATGCTTTATTGGATTATTTGTTTTATATTATAACATGGGATGTTCTGTGGTTAATGAATGTTATTACGTACGCATATTATTTACTTACTATGACCTGACCAATATGATCATCCTTTAGAAGATGCCTCCACGCCGAAACGTACACATGCCTACTACTGAGGCGGAGCTCCAAGGGATAATTGCCGCAGCTATCGCGCAGTACGCGGCCTCCCAAGCAGAGACAAGCAGGAATACTTCAAACAACAACAACAACAACCCACCCAATGGTAATGTTAAGTCACTTGAGACACATTATGATACATTTGGATATTTCTAGCACATCCGCTAATACCATCTGTAAATTCTAACGTATGTGCAGGGTGCACCTACAAACAATTTCTTGACTGTAAGCCCGTGAATTTCGACGGCACTAGAGGTGTTGTTGCATTTGTCAGGTGGGCAGAAAAGATAGATTCCGTCCTGAGGATGAGCAAGTGTGCTCCTGAGCAACAAGTTACATACATCTCAGGGCTGTTTCTTGATGGTGCCCTATCGTGGTGGAATCTGCAAGTGCAAACCTTGGGAGAAGAGCGGCATATGTGTTAACATGGAATGAGCTGAAGGAGCTGATGAGGAGGAAGTATTGTTCGCGAGCTGAAATACAGAAGCTAGAAACTGAGTTCTGGCACCTGAAAATGGAGGGTCCTAATATTGTAGAATATGTTCAGAGGTTTCATGATTTGTCCCATGTGGTGCCGTACATGGTCACGCCCGAATTTAAACGCGTTGAGCGCTTCATCTGAGGATTGGCACCCCAGATCATGAGCATGGTAACCACATCCAAGCCTGCAACGATTACTGAAGCCATTGATCTCAGCGTGGCACTTACTGAGGAAGCCATTAGATTGAACAAGTTTTCAATTTCTGAACCAAAGAAGAAGGAGACTCATGTGGAGTCGTCTAGTGACAACAAACGGAAATTTTCCAACTTCAAGCAATGTACCAGCAGCGTGAGCAAGAAGGGTGAGTCGAGCACACCAGCCAAGGCCACAACCGGTGTCGAAAACAAAGTGAAAGGTTACATGGGCACTCTGCCCAGGTGTGATACATGCCAGTACCATCATCCCGGCCCGTGTAGACTCAGGAAATGCGAGTCTTGCGGGAAGACTGGCCATTTAAAGGAAACATGCTGGGTTGGTACCGGTGCTGGTCGTGGAAATCAGCGAGGTCATGGAAATGGGAACGGGAACCGCCAACAAGGAGGAAATGGCGGGAATGGAAACCGCGAAAATGTTGGGAATCGAGCTGGTAACCGGGGAGCGAATGCCAATCGAGGTGGAAATGGAAATGGAAATGGAAATGGGAATGGTCGAGGACCGGGGTGTTTTAACTGTGGAGACGTCGGGCACTTTAAGAGGGAATGCCCGAAACTGAATCAAGCTCGTGGGAGAGTATTCAACATTGGACCAAGGGAAGCGCGCCAGGATCCAAATGTTGTCACTGGTACGTTCCGTATAAATCAACGCTTTGCATCTGTTCTGTTTGATATTGGTGCCGACTATAGCTTTGTATCGTTAGAATTTAAGAATATGCTTGGGTTAACTGCTAGTAAGTTAGACGTTCCGTAATCAATTGAACTGGCTAATGGGAAACTAGTTGAAACCAATGAAGTCATCAGAGGATGTGTGACAGAACTGGGAGGACACGAATTTATGCTAGATCTGCTGCCAGTCGAGTTGGGAAACTTCGACGTGGTAGTAGGGATGGATTGGTTGTCAAGAAACAAAGCCGAGATTGTTTGCCACGAGAAGACCATCCGCATCCCAATGGAAGATGGCGAGACGATTGTGGTTCACGGAGAGGAGCGTGATACGCCGCTGAGGATCATTAGCTGCCTAAAAGCTCGAAAGTGCTTGAGGAAGGGATGTGTTGCCTTCTTGGCACATATCGTAGAAAAGGAAGCCGCTGAGCCAAAGATAGAAGACATTCCAGTCGTAAAAGAATATCCTGAAGTCTTTCCAGAAGACTTGCCAGGGTTACCGCCGCAAAGACAAGTCGAGTTCCACATTGACCTAGTTCCAGGCGTCCTGCCTGTGGCTAAGGCACCCTACCGACTTGCGCCTTCGGAGATGCAAGAGTTGTCAACACAACTCCAGGAGCTGTTAGACAAAGGATTTATCAGGCCAAGCTTCTCACCTTAGGGAGCTCCAGTTTTGTTTGTTAAGAAGAAAGATGGTAGTTTTCGCATGTGTATCGACTACCGTTGACTACCAGGAAGTGAACAAGTTGACAATCAAGAATAGATATCCTCTGCCGAGAATTGGTGACCTATTCGATCAGTTGCAAGGTTCAAGTTTTTATTCAAAGATCGACCTACGATCAGGTTATCACCAGTTAAGGATACAAGAGGAAAGTATTCCCAAGACAACCTTTAGGACTCGTTATGGACATTAAGAGTTCCTGGTTATGCCGTTTGGTTTGACAAACGCGCCAGCTGTTTTTATGGATTTGATGAACAGAGTTTGTAAGCCGAAGGATGAGCACGAACAGTATTTAAGAGCTATTTTGGAGCTACTTAAAAAGGAGAAGTTGTGTGCCAAGTTCTCGAAGTGCGAGTTCTGGTTACGAGAAGTCCAATTCCTTGGACATGTGGTTAATGAAAATGGAATCCATGTGGATCCCACAAAGATCGAAGCGATAAAGAATTGGGAAACTCCAAAGACGCCAACTGAGATTCGACAATTCTTAGGTTTGGCTGGTTATTATAGAAGGTTCATTGAGGATTTCTCAAAAATCGCTCAACCTTTGACCTCTCTTACGCAGAAAGACAAGAAGTTTGATTGGGGAGACAAACAGGAAGAATCGTTTCAGCTATTGAAGAACAAACTTTGCGACGCACCGATCTTATCGCTACCTGAAGGCACGGACGACTTCGTGGTATATTGCGACGCCTCGCGTCAGGGTGTAGGCTGCGTGTTGATGCAGCGACAGAAAGTTATAGCATACGCGTCACGCCAGTTAAAGGTCCACGAGAAAAACTATACCACGCATGACTTGGAATTAGGCGCGGTGGTATTTGCATTGAAGATCTAGCGACATTATTTGTATGGCACGCGATGTACAATCTTCACTGATCATAAGAGCCTGCAACACATATTTGACCAAAAGGAGCTTAACATGAGGCAAAGACGCTGGGTTGAACTATTGAACGACTACGACTGTGAAATCAAGTATCATCCAGGGAAGGCGAATGTGGTCGCCGATGCCCTAAGTCGGAAAGAAAGAATCAAGCCCATAAGGGTTAGGGCTCTAGAAATGATTGTCGAGACAGATCTCTCACTGCGCATTCGTGCCGCACAGAGAGAAGCACTTAAAGAAAGGAAAATTGAGGATGAGTATCTCCGTGGGATGGAGAAGCAGTTGGTACCAAACGAGGAAGGAACTTTATGCTTCATGAAATGAATTTGGGTTCCTTTGTTTGGTGGATTGAGAAAGGTTATTTTCGATGAAGCTCACAAGTCATGGTACTCGATTCATCCAGGAGCGGATAAGATGTACCAAGATCTTAAGGATTTCTATTGGTGGCCAAGGATGAAAGGCGATGTTGCGGTATACGTTGGTAAATGTTTAACCTACGCCAAAGTGAAAGCCGAATACAAGAAGCCTTCAGGTCTACTGCAGCAACCTGAAATACCCAAATGGAAATGGGAACAGATTTTGATGGATTTCATAATGAAATTGCCAAGGACGCCCAAGGGCCACGATACGATTTGGGTAATAGTAGACCGTTTGACGAAATCTGCGCACTTCTTGCCAATCAGGGAAAAAGACAACACGAGTAAACTAGCTGAGATATACATGAGGGAGATCGTTGCACGACATGGAGTGCCTCTCTCAATCATCTCTGATAGAGACGGAAGATTCGTGTCAAGTATTTGGCAATCCTTTCAAGAAGCATTTGGTTCTCAGTTGAATCTAAGTACAGCTTTTCACCCGCAAACAGACGGACAGAGTGAATGAACAATTCAGACATTAGAAGATATGTTGCGAGCTTGTGTAATGGATTTAGGTGGAAGTTAGGACACTCACCTACCATTGGTTGAATTTTCATACAATAACAGTTATCATGAAAGTATTCAAGTCGCACCGTTCGAAGCTCTCTATGGACGCAAATGTCGATCACCGATTTGTTGGGCTGACGCGGGTGATAGACAACTAGTTGGTCCGGAATTGGTCCAGGAGACGACAGACAATATTGCACAGATCCGAGAGCGCATCAAAGCGGCTCGCGATCGAAAAAAGTGTTATGCGGATCGAAGAAGGAAACCTCTGGAATTTGAGGTGGGAGATATGGTTTTACTGAAGGTTTCACCCTAGAAGGGTGTGGAACGCTTTGGGAAGCGTGGAAAGTTGAATCCACGTTACATTGGCCCATTCAGAATCCTGCAAAGGTTCGGGCTTGTAGCATACAAGTTGGACCTACCTGTTGAGCTTAATGGTGTGCATGATACATTCCACGTATCAAACCTGAAGAAAAGTCCAACACAAGAGACCGTGGTCATTCCTGCTGACGAAGTTCATATCGACGACACGCTCCACTTTATTGAAGAACCCGTCGAGGTTACTCATTGGAAGATTAACAAGACACGCCGGAGTAGTGTCAAACTCGTCAAAGTTCGATGGAATGCACGACATGGCCCAGAATTCACGTGGGAACGTGAGGATCGTATGAAAGAGAAGTACCCGCATTCATTCCCTAAGACCCCAGCAACCAGAAGCAGAACCTAAAATTTCGGAACGAAATTTTCTTAACGGGGGGAGAATGTGACAACCCTCACAATTACAGGTACTCGTACAATTAATTAATATTTAATTTTTGCTTAATGACTATGCTTGATTACAACTGTGATTGAACTGCTTTCTGATTTCTGTTACATACATACATATGCATTACATTTCATACTGTCACTCTATTTATTACACACAAACCTTAGTGACAAACTTGATGCACAAAGCACAGTTAGCACAGTGAGCGGATAACCCAGAGACATGCTGACAATGCCAGCACCTAGACAGACAATGTTTTGAGGCCAGTATGAGCCAGAGACAGGGTACTACACTAGTAGGGAGTGTAGGGAAGTGAGGACTATAAAACTGTGTCACTAGGTGATAGTTATAGTGCCGGGAAGTGCCTAAAACACACTCTAAATGCAGAATTCTGCACTTAATAACAAAATTCAGCATTTAACTATGCTAGTAATGTGCAATAACTTGACAAAATGGTCCTATATACTTTCCAAAGTGTCGGGAATTAAAAGTATCACAAAAAGTATTATAAAAGACACCTTACGGATTAATTAAGCACTTTAACGGAACAACACCCAACCGAACAACCAGACATTACCCGGAACACAAAAATATTGTCAAACACATTGTTTTTATTTTTCTGAGCTAGTTAGGGTCCCCGAACCCCCTAACACACTATATATTTCATAACACACAATAAGACACTAACTAAACACTTGATTTCTAACTAAACCAACTAACCACCCATTACAACCCAACTAGACCCCCCCCCCTGGGACGGTTACAAGGGTGGTGTCCCACCCTTGATTTTCTTGATTAGTTTATTATGTATGCATTGTACTAAGGGAACACTTTAACTAATGGACCATGGTTTGTTGGAAGATTTCTATTTATACCACTAGATAACCATCATTCTTAACTTCACACATCAACAACACCATCCATCTTTTTCCTCTCTCCCTCTTGCTCAGCTGAGAGCTCCACCACCACCATCATCTTCAAGTTTCCTTTCATGCAATCTCTAGTGATCCAAAGGTGTTAGAGATCATACAACTAAGCTCGGTATGTTCGGAATCTCAAGGACCTCTCTCATCTTCTTTTATCCACCACATTTCATCACTTGAACTCCCCTAGCCTTGAGCTAGTGGTATTGCTTAAGTGGTTAATGAGGTATAATGATCAAAATGTTAAAGAACCCTAATGAATCTTGTGAAGAAGTCTTGAACACAAACTAACTTGATGATAAATTATGGTTAAAATGATGAAGAAATCATGATATTCATATGTTGTGATGCTTGTTGATTATTGTTTACTCATGGAGTTGATATGGATCATCATATGGTCTTGATAGATCATGATTAAAAACATGATCAAACAAGATGAGAAAGTAAGAATGTTGTAGGATGATGGATCATCCACACATAAACTATGAACTTGAATGAATGTTTTCTTGAAAAATGAAGATCAAAGTAGGTTATAATCATGTAGATCTAAAGATCCATGAGTGGTTTTTCAAAAGAACCAAGTTAAAAATATGAGTTTCACTAGAACTTGGATCTTACATAAACAAATCACATTTTTGGTGAATAAGCAAGTGTAGAAACACTTGTATAAAAGGAAAAGTTTACAAAGAAATATTTTTAGAAAATATGGTTGGAAGTTGTAAACACTTAAACTCTTTAAAAATAAAGTTTTTAAAGAACTAATCACATTTTAAAAGGTAACAAGATTTACTAAGTATGCTAGTAACTTACTACATATTTTTATAAATTCTCAAGTTCATGAGTTTATAGTTTATGCTTGTTTTTGGCAAGTTTAGTATGTAGAGGTTGTTTATTGTTGATTGAGAATTGGTTGAATGAATTTTTGAAAAAGAAAATGATATGCTAGTAAGCATGGACACCTCCATTTACAAAGGAAACTCTGGCGAAATTTTTCTAAAATCCAACACTTAGAAAATATTTTTCTAGCAAGTGTTTGCAAACATATTTTAACCTCGTTTTCAAAATAAACTTCGCCATGATTTTATTACAAAAATACCAAATGCCGGAGGTTGATTTTTGTAAATAAAGTTTGAAAAATATATATTTAGAATATATATTTTATATTAAAACTCTTGTGTGATTATTTGTTTATTTTATGAACTAGTTATATTATTTTTAGGATAAAAATAATATAACTTGTGAACACCATAAAAATTACCACTCTAAAGTAATACCAATACTCTCACGGAATAAATATTTAAGTTACGCATTTATTATTGCAACGCGAACGCTAAAACGTAACTTATGTGATATTTCAGAAAAATACTCTTACACGTATATTTTTGGTAAAATATTATTTTGCAGAACTTATGAAGTAAATATAATATTTTTGGGAAAAATATATATATTTTGAATTAAGATGCTTTGGACAAATAATTTAAATATATTTTTCTAAGTGGGACTTGAAATATATTTTTCAGGATTACAAATGTACATGTATCAATACCCCCATCCTTGGGAAGGAAATACACATATAAAATACTTGAGAAGTGTGGATACAAAATAGTTGCCTAACTATTATTCCTAAAAACAAAATTTGAGTTAAAATAATTATTACTATTTTAACAAGAAGTCACAAACTTAATAATATCAAAGTAACGTAACTCAAAACATTAAACCCTAAGCCAAGGCACGGCCCGTTCGTCTAATAGATAATAGTACGTTGTAGGTCGCCAGGTAGCTAATCAAGTTTGAGATTGACGTTACAGGATACGCACTTCTGTGAGTTCATGTCCCCCTTTTCTCTTAACTGTTTTCAGTTTTATACTTCGGGGGTGAAATACATGTTACAATTATTACAGACTTTTATTTACATGGTATGGTTAGCTTAGGGAGGGTTTTTACTACGCGATCATGTGAGTGGTGGGCATGACACTTAAGGCCATTAATCCTCATCGTAGGACCAAGGGACATGAGTGATAGATCTATTTGGGTGTAGCGAGCCCACACCCGTGAGGCCGGGGCAGTCCATAGTGGTGACTATGTCTTCATACCGGAGACAAATTTGCTAGGTTTGAGACTTCCTGCACCATTTTCACACAAACCATTGGCTTTGCAACCCATTGGTGATCAGTTTTTCCTTAATTGCTACATACCAGGGACTTTCATACTTACAGACGTATTTTTTAAAGGTTTTACACACTTACACACACATGAACTTGCTCAACTTTTGTTGATTTTTCAAACTACATGTATTTCAGGAAATTAGTGGATCCGGCGGAGTATGCGTTGTGTCAAGGCTGCTAGTGAATAAGGATGTCATCCGAATGGTTGTGTTTAGGAGGTGGATCCCTTTCCTGGACGGGATACACAGTTCTAAACTTGGGTTTTATTTACGTACTTTTGATGAGTCTTTGTGAACTCTGTTTATTATGTCATGGTTGTAACTTACTTTATGTGTCAACATTTTCAAACAATGTCGTTTTAGTATTTTTAACTTTATGAATGGATGAACATCTTATGTTTTATCATATAGCATTGTTATGACTATTGCTATGGTATTAAGAAGTCACACCAAAATAATCCACGCTTCCGCAAAAGCCAGGGTGTGGCATCACTGGTGAAGACGGGCCCAGTGCCATGTTTCAATGGTTCGACTTGATTGAAGTCACTCTTCGCCAAAGCGGATGTCCAGACAACCTTCGCACTGTTAACGCAATTGGCGTTTTCCAGTCCAGGGCTCTGGACTGGTGGACTGCCGAAAGAAACAGGCGAGGTAACGACGCAGCCTATGGGCTTTCTTGGGAGGAATTGAAGGAAATCATGATGAAAGAATTCTGCCCTCCGCATGATCTCTAGAAGCTGGAGGACGAGTTTTGGAACATCAAGCAAGAAGGTGGCGACAATGCTGGTCTTACTGCTCGCTTTAAACAGCTTAGCATCATCTGTCCCGACCAATTCTTAACTCCCGACATCACAATCAAGAAATATATCGGCGCTCTACCTGATTGTGTTGCTGATTTCGTGCAAGCCGGTAAGACTACCACCATCGAAGAGACTTATCTACTCGCTGCGGAAATCAATAACAAGCGAATTAGGGCTGGTTACTTCAAGAACACCACCAAAAGTCTCCACCAAGTCACCGCTACTCTTGCTCCTGAAACCACCGCACCTCAAGCTTCCAAGTCTTCATGCCGCAAGCACAAGAGCAACAACAACAACAACAAGAACTGCATAGTGACCGCCGCTCCTCTCAATGCTGTCCCTGCCCAACCTCAGAGCCAGAACCGCCAAGTAGCCACACCAGAGACCAACGCACTGCCTGCAAAGCGTGCGCATATCGATCCTCACCCACTGTGCCCTACTTGTACTTACCATCATCCAGTTGGGATCGCTTGTCGCTTTTGTGTTCATTGCAACATCTACGGACACTTTACTGTGAACTACCGTACTGGTCCCCATCAAGCTCAAGTCCAAGCTCCTCAAGCACTGCCAGTTCCTCTTCCCGCTCCCCAGGGCCAACAAGCAGCTCCTGATCCTGCTGCTCACGCAAGAGCCTGCTATGCTTGTGGTAATCCTAACCACTTTGCAAATGTCTGTCCGAACCGAGTGGTGAAGCAAGAGCCACAGCAGCAACCAGCGCAGCAACAACATCAACAGCAGCAGTAGCCAGCACAACAAGCAGCCCGCGGCCGAACTTTCAACCTCAACGTTCGCCAGGCTCAAGCTGATAACAATGTCAATGGTACGTTTCTTGTCAACGGTATATATGCTTCATGTTTATTTGATACTGGAGCCGATAACTGTTTTGTATCGTTAGAATTAGAAAAGCTCCTAAAACGTAAACGCGCTAACCTCCCGACGACATTCGACGTAAACATTGCCACTGGAAGAACCGTCACTGTTATTTCTGTTCTACGTGATTGTACTCTTGAACTCAACAAGCATGTCTTCCCAATCGATCTTATCCCGATGCAGCTTGGTAGTTTTGATATCATAGTAGGCATGGATTTTCTTCGTGAAAATCATGTGGAAGTCGTTTGTTTTGATAAAATGATTTGTTTCTCTATCGCGAATGGTGATCAACTCTGCGTCTATGGCGAAGTGTCTTCGAAAAGGAAAAGAAGGCAATGGATACAGTGCCTGTGGTTCGCGATTTTCCTGCTGTCTTTCCTGACGATTTACCTGGTTTACCCCCAAGTCGTGATATTGATTTCTGTATCGACCTCATTTCTGGAGCTAACCATGTTGCTAAAGCTCCCTGTCGCCTCGCTCCGTCTGAAATGCGCGAACACTCGAGTCAACTCCAGGAATTTCTTGATAAAGGCTTCATTTGCCCTAGCACCTCTCCTTGGGGCGCACCTCTCCTTTTCATCAAAAAGAAGGATGGATCGTTCTGGATGTGCATCGACTATAGGGAAGTCAATAAGCTGACTATCAAGAATCGCTATCCCCTGCCCCGAATCGACGATTTGTTTGATCAATTACAAGGCGCTACGTGTTTCTCGAAGATCGATTTACGCTCAGGTTACCATCAGTTATGAATCCAGGAGGAAGATATCCCCAAAACCGCTTTTTGAACTTGCTACGGCCACTATGAATTTGTCGTTATGCCCTTTGGTCTAACCAACGCACTCGCGGTTTTCATCGATTTAATGAATCGCGTGTGTAAACCCTTTCTTGACGGCTTTGTCATCATGTTTATCGATGATATCCTTATCTATTCGAAATCGAAAGCCGAACATGCGCAACATCTACGTTTGGTTCTCGAATTAATCCAAGGGAATTGACTTTATGCCAAGTTCTCCAAGTGTGAATTTTCGCTAGAGGAGGTTCAATTCCTCAGTCACATCGTCAATAGTCAAGGTATACACGTCGATCCCGCGAAGATTGAAGCAGTTAAGAGCTGGGTTACACCAAAATCCCCGTCCGAAGTTCGTTCGTTCCTCAGATTGGCGGGCTTTTACCGTCAATTCAAGCCTTTTGTTTGGGGAACTGAACAAGAGACTGCCTTCCAGACTCTCAAGCATATGCTCTGCAATGCTCCTATCCTCGCGTTACCCGATGGAAACGACGACTTCGTAGTCTATTGCGATGCCTCTAACCTCGGTCTCGGTTGTGTTCTGATGCAACGGGACAAGGTTATCGCGTACGCCTCTCGTCAGCTCAAAATCCACGAGAAGAACTATACAATCCACGATCTCGAGCTTGGTGCAGTTGTTTTCGCGTTGAAGATTTGGCGACACTACCTTTATGGTACCAAGTGTACGGTCTTCACCGACTATAAGAGCCTACAACATATCTTGAACCAGAAGGAACTGAATATGCGCCAACGCTGATGGGTTGAACTTCTCAACGATTACGACTGTGAGATCCGATACCACCCTGGCAAAGCAAATGTCGTTGCCGACGCTCTCAGCCGACGAAGCTATCTACATAGCGTTCGTAATATCCAAGCCCAGCACAACCTCGAAGCTTTAATCCGTGATGCTCAGCATGCCTGCTTCAATGAGAACACCTTGCAAGAGGAAATGAAGAAGTGTGGTGTTGAAACCCAACTTGTCACCAAATCAAATGGTATCTATTACTATCTCAATCGCATCTGGATTCCAAGTCACAATAACCTTCGGGAGATATTGTTGACGGAAGCCCACAAGTCCCGATATTCCATTCGTCCCTGTGCCGACAAGATGTACCATGACCTTCCTCTTCGGTATTGGTGGCCTGGAAGGAAGAAGGATATCACTATCTATGTTTCGAAGTGCCTGACTTTTGAAAAGTCAAGGCTGAACGACAAAGACCCTCTGGCTTACTCGTGCAACCCGAGATCCCTACATGGAATGGGAGAGTATAGCTATGGATTTCATAACGAAACTTTCGCGCACACCATCAGGTCACGATAGCATTACCAAATCTGCTCATTTTATGCCGATACGAGAAGACTTTAAGGTAGAACGATTAGCACGAATCTATACCGACGAAGTTATCTGTCAACATGGGACACCTCGCGATGTCATCTCTGACCACGATGGTCGATTTTCCTTGCGCCTCTGGGAAACGTATCAATCCGCTCTTGGTATTACTCTTAATCTAAGTACCGCTTTCCATCCCCAAACCAACGGTCAGACTGAACGCACGATTCGCACCCTTGAAGACATGCTTCGCTCGTGTGTGATAGATTTCGGTGATAATTGGGATTCGCGTTTACCTTTAGTCAAATTCTCATACAACAACAGTTATCATTCTAGTATTCAAATGGCACCATTTGAGGCATTATATGGAAGAAAATGTCGATCGCCTATTGTATGGCACGAGATCGGAGGTGCGCAAATTACTAGTCCTGAGTTATTACAAGAAACGACTGACAAGATCCTCCAGATAAGAGACAGTCTGTTCAAAGCTCGGAGTCGTCAAAATAGTTACGCCGATAAACGCCGCAAGCCCCTTGAATTTGACGTTGGCGATCACGAACTCCTAAAGGTTTCACCTTGGAAGGGGGTGATCCGATTCGGTAAGAAAGGAAAGCTCACGCCTCGATATGTTGGACCCTTTAAAATTCTGGAAAGGATTGGTAAAGTGGCCTACAGACTCGAACTATCGGAGGAACTCAACAACGTACATCCAACTTTCCATGTTTCAAACCTCAAAAAGTGTCTAGCCGAGCAGAATTTACATGTACCTCTTGAGGATCTACAAGTGGACGAAACATTACACTTCGTGGAAAAGCCAGTTAAGATCATGGATCGAAAGACCAAGAAGCTTCGACGCTCACGCATTCCCATAGTGAAAGTTCGCTGGAAAGGCAAACGCGGCGCCGAGTTCACCTGGGAACTCGAGAGTGATATGAAGGCTAAGTATCCACAGCTATTCGTTATGCATGCGCCTTAATTTCGGGACGAAATTCCCTAAAGTAGGGGAGGCTGTAACAACCCGACTTTTGAAGTCAAAGTACAAGTCAAAGTCAACCTCGATAATCGATACGTTAGTTGACGCTATTTGTTTTACAATTTGTAATATGTGAAGTAACAATGCGATAAACGCAATTAAACACTAATCTACTTAACGCTATTACATCGCTATCGCATCGCAACTTGAATCGTAGTTATTGATATTGTCTATGTGAGTGTATTATTATGTACTTACTTGTGTGTGCTATTATGTGTTACTTGTGCATGTTTATATATGTTTTGAGGTGTTATTCGCAACACAAACGCAACTCTATCGCATTGCAGTCAAATTGCGAACGCTAAACGCAAATTTAAGTACTTGTATATTGTTATGTGTTAGTTATGTTATTTGTGTAACTATTGTTTAATACTATCGCATCGCTTACTCGCAACTCGCTTAAACGCAACGCAATGCTCAACGCACGAAACGGAAGTCGAAAACTAACTCGCACACGTCGTCCGATCGGACGACCGTTCGATCGAATGGTCATCCGACCGGATGACCATCCGATCGGATGGCCATCCGACCGAAGGGCTGGACATATAGTGACATTTCTCACTTCTCAAAATGCTACAATGAAAACTTCAAAGTTCAAAGCTCTACACAAACATTCTCACTCCATCGAATGACCCTCCGACCGAATGGTCATCCGTCCGGATGACCATCCGTCCAGACGGTCATCCGACCGAACCACCATCCGTCCCTCATCTCACCCGAGAGTATTTTACACGCTGTTCAATGCTTATATTGTCGTATTGTGATCAGGCTAACTCTCCAGTGCTCCCTTCAATCCAAGACTGTGTTTATTTATTAAACAGGATCTGTGAGTATACTCGATCCCTTTTTGCTTAACGCACTTTTGGGTGTTACATACGTTACCTATATCAAATCACATCGACACACAACGCAATCACTTTTTATACGCTAACCGCTATCGCATGTTATACGTGTTATTCGATGAATGCTTGTATATTATGTTTACACAGTGATTGTTTCCTGACACCTTAGCAACGATAGTACTATAGTTTGTACTCAGCAACTGTCGTGGACAGGGGTTGTTAAGGGTATTTCTTCACGTGTCATTGTGGTGATATGTGTTGCGCATTCTACGACTCGCAGTCATGTCTGTGCATATTTCATTGTCGATAGCTTACATGCTTCACATTTCTACGTGTTACATGCTGGTTATGCGTAAACCGCTTTCGCTACTATTATGCTATCAAACTTGTATGCTCACCTTTACACTATGTGTATTGACTTTATTTTAACGTATGTGACAGGTGTTTAGGATGCTTGCTATGTTGCTGAATTTATGTGGAATCAAGCTAGGGGAGTCTAGAAACAAACTAAATAAATTTTGAGTTGTCGAAACAATTATTTGTCTTTGAGAACTATGTCTCTAATAATTGTTTTACTTTATATGCAATGGTATGGGACATGACGTTAAATATTTGGTAATTATAGTTGTTATGGATTCTCCTGGATAATCTATTTCGCTCAGTGCCGCGCCCCGATGTTTCCGCCATCGGTTGGGGTGTGACACTGTCGTACTGGCCCACGTCAACAAGCTCAAGCTCAAGCTCCTCCAGCACTGCCAGCTCCACTCCCCGCTCCTCAGGGTAACCAAGCAGTCCTGCTCCCGCTGCTCTTGCATGAGTCTGCTTCTCCTTTGGTGACCCTAATCACTTTGCTAACGTCTACCCGAACCGTGTGGTGAAACAAGAGCCCGCAACAACCACCGCAGCAACAACATTAACAGCAGCATCCGCAGCAGCAGCAACAGCCACTGCAGCAAGCAGCTCGTGGAAGAGCATTCAACATCAATGTCCGCAGGCTCAAACTGACAACAATGTTGTCAATGGTACGTTTCTCGTTAACGGTATTTATGCTTCTTGTTTATTTGATACTTGAGTCGATAACTATTTTGTGTCATTTGAATTCGAAAAGCTCCTAAACCAAACGCGCTAACCTCTCAACCACATTCGATGAAGAAATCGCCACCAGAAGAACCGTCACCGTTAGTTCTGTCCTCCGTGATTGTACTCTTGAACTCAATAATCACATTTTCCCAATCGATCTCATTCCGATGCAGCTTGGTAGTTTCGATATCATAGTAGGCATGGATTTTCTTCATGAAAATCGTGTTGAAGTTGTTTGTTTGGAAAAGATGATTCATTTCTCTCTTGCTAATGGCGACCAACTCTGTGTCTGTGGCGAAGTATCTTCGAAGGAACTGAAACTCATGTCGTGCATTCAGGCAAGCAAGTATCTCCGACAGGAATACATGGCTTTCTTGGCACACATCGTAGTAGCAGAGAAGGAAAAGGAAAAGAAGCCAATGGAAAAGGTACTTGTGGTTCGTGATTTTCTTAATGTCTTTCCTGACGATTTACCTGGTCTACCGCCGTCTTGTGATATTGATTTTCGAATCGACTTCATTCCTGGAGCTAACCCTATTGCTAAAGCCCCTTATCGTCTCGCTCCGTCTGAAATGCGTGAACTCTCTAGTCAACTCCAGGAATTACTTGATAAAGGCTTCATAGGCCCTAGCACATCTCCTTGGGGCGCACCTGTCCTCTTCGTTAAAAAGAAGGATGGATCGTTCCGAATGTGCATCGATTATAGGGAACTCAATAAGCTTACTATCAAGAATCGCTATCCCTTACCCCGAATCGATGATTTATTCGATCAACTGCAAGGCGCTACGTGTTTCTCTAAGATCGATTTACGCTCTAGTTATCATCAGTAATGAATTAAGGAGGAAGATATCCCTAAAACCGTTTTTCGAACCCGCTACGGCCATTATGAATTCGTCATTATGCACTTTGGACTTACCAACGCACCCGCGGTTTTAATGGATTTGATGAATCGCGTGTGTAAACCCTTTCTCGACCGCTTTGTCATCGTATTTATTGATGATATTGATATATGGTAAAATACACATATTTGTCCCTTGTAAATTGTATAATTATTATATAGTTATTATTTGTTTTATTTAGTTTTTAGTGTATATTATATTATTTTGTGTTGGGTCAGGTTTTGGTGCAAATGGAGCAAAAACGAGTAATATGGAAATGTCCAACCAGTTAGGCAGAGTAGGGCGCCAGGGAGCGAAGTAAAATTTGTTGCTATTTTCTGTGAGTGGGCCGAGACCACTATCTCTATTTTATAAGTTAGAGGGCTGCCACAAAAAAATATATATATTTGGATCCAGAGAAAGGGCTAGACCCACATCAATATATTGACTTCATCTAATTTATTGGTGTTGAACCGCATAAAGTTTAGGCTGCTAAGATACTAATCAGATGAAAGCTGCTACTAATCCATAATTATAAGACCATCTGAACAAATAAAAAGGACAAATAAAATTGTCTTGGACGAAAAAGCCAACTGGCTGTGACAATTAGAGCTGACACTGGGCCAAAAGCATATCAGCCCATATGATTACGTAAATATGAATGTGATGGCTTGTAATTGTAGTCCATCGATTGGAGGCAGTGGACGGCAATTAATAAAGGAAATAGAGAAGGCGGTTACATCTAATTTTTGAGCAGATATTACCCTATGTATACAAAAACAAGTTGGTGGGAATAGTGTCATACAGCTGTGTGGTACTTTCCTATTGGACCATACCTTTTTTAATTTAATTTTATTCACAGTTTAAAATTACGTACTCGTCCTTCGTTTAAAATTACGTTTTTGCCCTCAGCTCAAAATAAAATTATAACTTTGCCCTTAGCTCAAAATTACACTACTGCCCTCGGGTCAAAAACTTTTTTTTCTATTTTGCTCCCAGTTTAAAATTACGGTTTCGCCCTCCGTTTAAAATTACGTTTTTGCCCCCAGCTTAAAATAAAATGTTGTTTTTTCCTCTAGCACAAAATTACAATTCTGCGCTCAGCTCAAAATTTTGTTTTTGCCCACAGTTAAAATAAAATTATGTTTTTCCCCGTAGCTCAAAATTATGATTTTGCTCTCAGTTTAAAATTATGATTTCGCCTCCAGTTCAAAATATAATTATGATTTTGCCCTCTGTACAAACATACATATTATGAGAGAGAAATATTCGACTTATTGCCCCGCAACGCGGGCGGAGCAAAAACTAGTTATACATACATTAGACGTGAATAAGGAGAGGGGGCCCCACAAAAGAATTGAGAGGATTATTATTCGTAGGAATTTAAAAAGGCGGAACATCAGTTCATACATATATCAGACGTACGCATACAAGATCAATGTAGACGATCAGAAGGAGAGCTAGGACGAATTTTAGAGATTATTTGGCAAGGATCAAGGCTACGGAATCACTGGGATCAAGCCGGAAGCTTGGAGAACAAGGAACTATCGGGTTTTGCTATTCGGGTTCTTTTATTTTCTAGTCTTCTTGTTTTATTCTAATGAATTCTTGTTCTAAATCTTGTTTGATTATTTTTAAGATTATGTTTATTGGCTAGACTTTTCAAACTACCTAGGTTATGACGATTGTTTAATAAAGATTGGATTTTTATTCGGTTTTAATGTGGTTCTTGGGTTTTCTTGAAAAGTAAACGATTATGATATTGTGATTTGGTGTATATGCATGCTTGGTATTGTTTGATCATTGATTATTGCTTGTATGATTCTTGGTGACGGTCTTTATCACATAATAGAGTCATGCTAGGGTTCTAGATTTAGGTGAGTGTCTATATCACATAATAAATCTCTAACTCTTTAAGGTGAAATTACGTAACTAACCTTAGAAGTAATATCCGGTAATCTTATAAAATCAAGTGTTCTACTAATCTTGTCGCTGTAAGGCTCGAGGTTATTAATAGGTCTCGGTTTGGTATATAGCTAGAATTAGGTTTTGTAAGAAATCGGTTTTAGTTCCCTAATCATACTCGTGTCTATTAAACCAAGTTAAAATCTATAGTTACCTTAGACTTTCGCGCTGTAAGGTAGGTTGTCATATTAGGGCAGTTTTCAAGAAGTTAGAGGACTGTAAGGAAATCTAACAACCGGTAGTCGTAACAGCCTTGTAGAGTCTCACAAGTTTCTTCCTGAGAAGGGTCGGGAGGTCTTAGTAGGGATTTCTTAGGTTTAGTATTAAAAGATCCCGGTTCCATACCATGTTAATTTCAAATAGAAATCCATTCCTAGTTGAACATGAGTCTAGCCTAGGTAGCCTTCATCATCACTGAGTTAAGTCTTCGTCCAAAGTCGCGTCTAGTTAGTTGATCGAGGCATTATAGTACACGTTACTGAACATTTATTTTAGTAAAAATGCGTTGGTATGAGCACAAAATATATAACTTTAATTAGTTTTTGTGTCAAATGGGTTAGGAAGAAAATAAGCTTAGAAATATATGATTTGGAAAATAAAATTTGTGACAACCCTCACTAAACCAGGTATCCGTACGATTTAATTAATAATTAATTGCTGCTAAATTACTGTGCTTAACTGAAATTGCCAATGAACTGCTACTTGATTTCTAGCACTTGTATATTCCTGCATCATACTTTGATTGCCGTCACTACATTATTTACAAGTTGAACCTTAGTGACAAACATGATGCACAAAAGCACAGTAGCATTAGAACGGATAACCTATTGAACATGCTGATAAAGCCAGCATCAGGCAGACACTACCTCTAAGGGCCTGTATGAGCCAGAAATATTTTACTACACGGGTTGTAAAATTGCGTCTCTAGGAATAAGATATAATGACTGGATGTGCCTAAAATGTACTCTAAGCACGAAACACAGCACTTTTATTAACATACTAGCTTCTGGCTAACTAATAAAGTGCCAAAACATGAGGAAAAATATTTCTGACACTTTGTAGAATAAATAGTGTCACTAAAAATATTATTAACGATGCTTAAAAGCTTACTTAAGCACTTTAACGGATTACCATCCAACCGAACAACCGGACTAAACCCGGAACATGAAAATATGGCCAATAATATTATTGATCTTTTTCTGAGCCAGTTAGGGTCCCTGATTACCCTAACACCCGCGTTAAAGCGCAACATGTAACTAACTAAGTTAACCCCTAATCTAACTTAGTTAATCTAACTAAACTCTAACTAAATACTTGAAATCGAACTAGAACCCCCCCCCCCCCTTGGGCCGATTCGGTCCCCATGTAACTAGCCAAGTACCATTTTGATTATAATAATAAATCTTGTCTCAAATCTAGACAACACTTGATCCAAGGGTTAATCACTTCATGCTTTGTCTATAAATACATGTGATTACATATGAGATTATACACTTCACAAACCAACCACAAAACTCTTTCTCTCTCCCTCCAAGAGCTACGGCCGAACACCCCCTTGTCTCTACAACCATTATCGGCTCTTGTTCAATCCATTCCAACATCACACAAGTATTCAAGGTCACGTATTAGGAGTCTTGGAGCAAACGGAAGCGGGAGGACCTCGTTACCTTGCTTTTATCCACCACATTTTCGCCTAGAATCTTCCCTAGCCCCGGGCTAGAGGTATAACACTTAAAACTCATTCTCGAACATATCTAAAGTGGTTAATAAGATTTGTAACGGTTAAAATGCGGAAACTTATCTTTTGAATCTTTAAAGGCTACTAAAACATGAATATAGTTGGTTAAAAGCTTAATACTTGTGTAAAGGTTGTAGTATTTGAAAGTGGTGATTATTTAGGCCCAATCTACGTAGTGGTAGCTCGGATCATCGTTTAACCCAACTTTGTTAAGATCATAGATCTTGACATAAGCTTGTTTCTATCGGTACAAGGGTTAAAAGGTGAAACTCTACCACACGAGAAACATGAACTTGTGTAAAAGTGTTTTTACTTGTAAAATAGTATTTAAAACTAGCGGATCTACGTATGTACAAGTGGTATTTTCGTAGAACCAAGTGTCGAGAAAATCATGTTTTATAAAAGTCGGATGACACACTAACAAATATGATTTTTACAAACCACAAGTGTATAAACACTTGTGAAATGAAAAGTTTCGACAAAATAACAATCTTTGAGAAAGATGATGGGAAGTTGTAAAGGATGATTTATTCTAAAAACGAGGTTTTTACGGGATTAAGTTATTTTACACATAGATCCACAAAATATAACGGGATCTACACTATAGTTTTCGGAAAAACCACAAGTTCATGTGATTATGCGATTTTACATACTTGTCGACTAGTTTGATGTGTCGGAAATTGATTGATTGATTAAAGAAGTGTTGAAATGATTTTGTAAAAGAAAATGATACGCTAGAAAGCATGGCCACCTCCAGTTACAGGGGAAACTCTGGCGAAATTTTTCTAAAAATATAACACTTAGAATTATTTACAAGTATTAGAATTATTTTTGATATGTTTTCAAAATATATTTCGCCACGACTTTATTTACAAATATTCGGAGGTGGGATTTTCACAAAACAAAACGTGATAAATATATATTTGGTAAATATATTTTTAACAACACTGTTTATGATTATTTTGTGAAAATATATAAATATTATTTTTAGAGTAAAAATAATATTTCGAACGATAACAAGACCCAAAATAATACAAACGCTTACACGACAAACATATAAGTTACAACGGTAATTATTATTACCACACGATTACTAAAACGTAACTTACGCATTATACGGAACTATTCGTGAACGCGTATTTCGTCAACGCATTATTTTGGAAGTATTATGGAAAGTGAAAATATAATATTTTTGAGAAAAATATTTATATTTTGGAAGTAGAAGTAAAAAAAATGTATTAAGTGGGACTTAATGATATAATACAAATACACATGTATTAAATCTCCCATCCTTGGGAAGGAGATTAACTACCAAGTACATGCAAAATATAAACACGAAATAGTTGTCTAACTATTTCCCAAAAACTTAAACTATAAAGCTAAGGCACGGCCATCCGTCTAATAGAATTAGCACATGTAGGTCGTTGCACAGCTGCCTGACATCCGGATTACTTGGTATAGCGACGCACTGACTGTGAGTTCATGTCCCCCTTTTCTCTTAACTGTTTTCAGTTTTCTAAACTGCGGGGGTGAAATACATGTTACATTAATTATGAATACTTTATACATGGTATGGTTAGCGTAAGGAGGTTTGTTACTTAGATCATGTGAGTGGGTAGGCGGAAACTTGAGGCCATTAATCCTCATGGTAGGACCGAGGGACAGGAGCGGTAGATCTATCTGGGTGTAGCGAGCCCAGCCCCAGGTCCAGCATAACGGACCTCGGGGTGACTTAGTGCCCGACGCATAAATCCGCTAGGTTTGAGTCTTCCTACTTGCACTTCACACATATCAATGGCCTTGCAAACCATTGGTGATCTCTTTTTCCTTTTTGCTACATACCCGTGTTTTTGATAAATACAATGGTTTATTTACTCACTCACACATGAACTCGCTCAACATTATTGTTGATTTTTCAACTTACATGTATTTCAGGGAATTAAAGATCTGGCACGGTATGGCATGTTTTTCCCGCTGCATTAGTCACCGAGGTCATCCAGGGTTTGGGGAATGTGACTTTTTCCTGGACAAGTCACAGTCCTTGAATCATGTTTATGTTAAGATTGAATTTGTAATGTTTGGTGAACAAGTTTATGGTTGTTAGGGTGTTATCCCGTTAAGACAATGTTATGGTATTTTTATTTTAATGGATGATCTTGCATATTTTTAATTCATATAGCTTGGTTATGATTAAGCTATGGTATTAAGAAGTCACACCAAATTAACCACGCTTCCGCAAAGCCATGGTGTGACAGCTTGGTATCAGAGCTCTGATCATAGCGAACTAGGATTCCTTCTCGAGTCTAGACTATGATCACTAGGGCTCTCACGAAAACATTTTTACTGCATACCACTTAAGTCCAGATCAAAAACCTTTTTATAAACAAATGTTGAGTGCATTTTATTTATTATTTTTAGGCTCAGTCTGGGAGGCTGAGGCTCGGTCTGGGAGACTGAGGCTCGGTCTGGGAGGCCGAGGCTCGATCTAATGGATCGAGGTAGTTGTCTAGTGGGACTAGGGAGTCAGTCTGGGAGGCTGGGAGAATTGACTAGTGGGACTAGGGAGTCAGTCTGGGAGGCTGGGAGAATTGGCTAGTGGGACTAGGAAGAGCAGTCTGGGAGGCTGGGAAAATTGGCTAGTGGGACTAGGAAAAGCAGTCTGGGAGGCTGGGAAGCTAGTGGGACTAGGAGAATTATGTGATATCTTACTTGGTAGCTTATGTGATTATTCGATTGTATGACTGATTATTTGTGCATATTTGTGTTTGTGTTACAGACACATGGACTCACCTGGCACAGGTGACTCGGACACCACCGGACCCCTACCTATCGTATCTGATGACCTCCCATCTTCGGAGCATGAGGTGCATACATCTGATTCCACCAGCACGGACGACGACGATTTCCAGCCCTTCGCACTACCCGAGGGTGCTGATGAGCCTGCGGATGGCCCCCCTGCTGAGTACTTACCCCTAGTTGTGATTCCGGCTCCTATTCCTTTAGCCGTCTATCCCGCATATGACTTACTACTCGACGCCGAGGCTGACGGCGATATTGATCTATTTGAGGACGAGCCTATTGAGGATGAGATTCCGGATGCAGCCCTTCCTCCCGCTGGCGATCTTCTGATGATCGCTGACGCCCCTGCCGAGGACTCACCCGCACATTCACCGGTCCCAGACTCCTTTGAGTCTGTGGCTTCCGCACCTTCTCACGAGGTGAGCGCACAGCACTTTGCACACGACTCGGACCCTGACCAGGCATCCTCAGCTGCACCTATTCCGAGCTTTGCATTTGAGCATGATGACATAGAGGATTCTGATCCCATTTTTCCTCCGGGATTCGACCCGGATCATGATATTGAGTTTATCCCGATGGACCAGCCCATGGAGGATCCCGCCGATCCAGTTGATCCTATTGATCCCGATTTTGATTTCGAGATGGCTTTTGATGACCCTGAGCCTGCCTTAGCTCCTGAGCAGGCAGCCGCTCTAGACCCTATGCTTGAGCATGACCCCGTACATGCTGGCATCCTAGTTGAGCCTGTTCTAGCTGACCCGCCCATTGATGATCATTTGGAGGGCGATCATGTCGTTGTTGCTGTCGATCCTGTTGTTCCCCCACCTATTGTTGATATTCCTGTTGAGCACATTGCACCAGTTGATCCTATTGTTGCTCCCCCATTTGATCCCATTCCACTTGAGCCTGAGCACGCACTGTTTGCAGACCACATGGATCCACCGGATGAGCATGCACAGCACGGTTGGATACCTGCTGATGAGGATGTTCCACCTTTGCCCCCTCAGATCCCTGTTACACGACCTGTTGATTTCACTTTTCAGGTTCCTCAGTTCGTACCTCCAGCGAGGCCTGGAGAGGGCTCTTCAGCCCATCCTTTTGGGCACGTACCGATGTCTATTCCCTTCATGCCCCAGATGTCATCTGTTCCACCCTCTACTTCACCATTTCATGTGGCACCGTTTGACCCCACCAGTGAGCCTTTGCTTTGGTCGACACCACCAGCCATGCCACCTACTGATCCATACCATCCGTTTCATGTGGGACACATTATAGAGGACGTTTTGATGTCCTTCGTTCATCAGCATGAGTCACATACGCAGCGTCTCCAGGAGCTTGAGAGAGCTCAGCTGCCACCATGTTCATGCCATGGTCAGGTACACTCTCCTCTTCAGCCATGTCGATCATTACCCCTAGATTTTGCTGCTCGTCTCTTTACACTAGAGCAGCAGGTTGCCTCTGTCATTCGCACTCAGCAGGCTATGGAGGAGGACTGGCTGCAGCTACGCCGCTTGCTTTACACTTACTTTCCCCCTCCTCCACCGCCATCTGTATAGAGCTCATCAGTACTGCTTGTGTAGACATTGGTGAGAGGACCGCGATTGCTTTTGATTGCACATCATTTTGGAGACTACATGATGATACTGACTTTTGACACATACTTAATGTACTTAATGTATTTGACACTGAGTTGATATAGCTTTTGGACAGGGGTGATGTAGCCCCTAGTTGATTGATGATTGTATGACACAGTGATGTACTGATACACTTACGTTGTGGTCTCGATATATATGGCAATCGCAGTATTCTCATCATATTTGATTCGCTTGATTGCTTATATACATTATTATGACATGGGATGTTGTGTATATTTTATGACATGGGATGTTGTGTGTATAATATTTGTGACATGGGATGTTGTGTGATTAGTATTTGAGAAGTATTGATAACATGAGATGTTATGTGCTATTACTATTACTATATACGTACGCGTTACTATGGCCTGACCGACGTAAACACATCTTTAGAAGATGCCACCAAGACGTCAACAACAGCAGATGCCTACGACTCAGGACGAACTACAGCAAGTCATTGCTGCAGCTATTGCTCAATATGCTGCCTCTCAAGGAGGAATGAGTGGAAGCAACCCTGGCAACACGGGCAACAACAACAATCCACCTCATGGTAACCCTAAGTCATTAAGACATACCATGACCTAAATGGATATCCTTAGCAAGAGTGCTAATGCCAATCATGCGTTATAATGTATGTGCAGGGTGCACCTACAAACAGTTCTTGGACTGCAAGCCCGTAAACTTTGATGGCACCGGAGGTGCTGTCGCTTTTGTCCGCTGGGCTGAGAAAACAGAATCCGTACTTCGCATGAGCAAATGCGCGCTGGATCAACAAGTCACTTACATCTCAGGGCTATTTTTGGATGGAGCCCTATCATGGTGGAATCTACAAGTCCAAACACTTGGCGAAGCTGCTGCTTACGCACTGACTTGGACCGAGCTGAAAGAACTCATGCGCAAGAAGTACTGTTCTCGCGCTGAAATTCAGAGATTGGAGACCGAGTTCTGACATCTAAAAATGGAAGGTCCTAAGATAGCTGAGTATGTTCAAAGGTTCCACGATTTGTCGCATGTGGTACCCTACATGGTTACACCTGAGTTCAAGAGAATTGAACGCTTCATTTGGGAATTAGCTCCTCAAATCATCAACATGGTGACCTCCTCCAAACCTGCAACTATCACTGAAGCCATTGATTTGAGTGTGGCTCTTACGGAGGAGGCAATTCGTTTAAACAAGTTTGATGAAGTGGAGCCTAAGAAGAAGGAGACTCATGTGGAGTCATCTGGAGGAAACAAGAGGAAGTTTTCAAACTTCAAGCAGGGCACCGGGGTGGTGGTTAAGAAAGGAGAGCAGAACGCGCCAGCTCAG